>NC_057794.1:184886407-184972965 GCF_018294505.1 Triticum aestivum
GTTTGGGGTATATTATTGGCTAGTTGGCCGAAGGGCGCTTGAATCTAGGATTTGGGTGGAATTTTTGGGTTGGGGGGAGGATTTTCGCGCGGTGGGAGGGGGGAGTTTGGTGCATGGTCGGTTTCTCCAAGTGCAGTCCCACGTGTCAGTGAAGAGGCAAGCCGAAGCGCGTCCCGTTTGCGTGAGCCGTGTGCAGGACCGAACGTGTGTGGGGTGCAATGCGACCGCGACAGGGGTGCTGTGAGTGTACCGCCTTTTTTCCTTTTAAACCATGTGCTTCGCCCCCTCAAAAAAAAACGTGTTGCTTCGCGCGATCCATCGATACTACTACTAGTAATCCAGTAATCCCGACTAAAATGGCGCGGCCGGGTCTTTTCCCGCGCGATATGCTGGGAGGTTATCTTAGTTGGGTTTTTTAGGACGAGTAATGCTACACCTACATAGTCCCAGTTACATAATTAACATAATGTGAAACATGTGATCTGTTGATTGTAGATTGGGGGAGGGAGGGGCCCACCACCATGAAAATTAGGGGAGGAGAGAGAGAGGCAATTTACGTTAACCCTTTCATAGGTTCCCGTAGATGTAGAAAAATGTGAAATGCATGAATGTGCATTTGCAGATAAGGCCTTCCCTCGTTCATCCTTTTCTCCCACAAGATCTTGATCTTCCGTGTAATGCATGGGCATCTTGCTAGTACTCCTACAATATGCTATATTATTGTGAAAGTTCATATACACCGGCCGAGATTAATGCAAACACGGCAGATTTTCATTACATTTCGAACTTTTATAGGACAGAAAAATAAAAGAAACCTGACCCTAAACCTATTCTATGGTGGCGACCAACATCCTCCATCTGCGATCTCCATGTACGGGGGCGGGGTTCAAGACCCGTGAAGTGAAGGTGTGCTCTCCGGCAAGGAAAAGTAGAACACGGGAGACGGACCAGCCAGTTGGCACACCATGCCCTGCCGCCTCCCATGCCCTACTCATCCTCGGAGGAGTCCTCAACCTCGGCGGTGCCGGACGTTGGACGGCGGCATGAACATGCGTGGCTGACGGTGCTCCCGTCGTCGGCCGTCAGCGTGGCCACCGCTTGTGCGGCGACTTGAGCGAGGGCGGCGACCTCGAGCTCATCCCCGAAGACAAGCTCTCCCGCATAGCGTTCGCGCTTGCGGTCATGGTGGATGTGGTGCCAGGTATAAGGACGATGCGCTATGGTGTGGAGGTTAGATGGGCGTTGTCGCTTTAAGTAGCGCATTCCGGTGAGGCCAAGCGTCCTAGTGTGTCATTAAGTCCCCGGAGTTGGTTCCTCGGGCACCGAGCCTCTTAACGACGGCATACGGACGGACGACATGAATGCGGGTAGCTGGCACCGGCTGGGAACGCACCGCGGGACAACGCGAGGGACGAGGGTTTTTGGTGTGCCAGGGTAGTCAGCTGCGGTTGTGGCAACGTTGGAGATGCCCTTTGCTCACATGCGATCGACGCATGTCATTGAAAAAGCAAGACGACCCGACATGGTCTCAGGTCCTGAGGATGCAGTTGGCTGCGCTACAGCACTCTGCAGACGCGTCCCGATGCCCCGTGCATAGGGGTTAGAAGGTTGGATACCCACACATTCATACGCGCCTAGCCACTTCCGCCCTGAGGGAACCCTGTCGGGCAAGTGTACTATGCTCCACTACCATTCTTCCACCATCAATCCACCAAAGCAGGAGTAGGGTTTTACGCCTCGCGGTGGACGAAACCTGGGTAAAATCGCTCGTGTGATCTCTGCAATGCCGCCCCATGCTCTTCTGCTCTTTGTGCGATGTGACATCCCCCTACCAAACCAGCAAGGGGCCCTTGGTCCCATAGATGGCCGCGGTTTCCCACGACAATTGGATAATTTTTCTGAAAATAACGGATTTCGGTGTGTTACCGGAGAAACGATGTCGTGCTGCAGAGGTAGTTCCCTCTTGAACAGGTTCCCTGGTTTCGTTTTCCACATTCGAGCGCACTGCAAATGAAGATGAATTTTGACAACATCAATTATTGAACCAGATACGAATGCAAATTAATTTCAACATCATAGAATTCAATAGCTATCCATGAATTGCTGAAGATACGTCAGATCTCGAGTGTTGGTTGACTCTCTGAGAGAATCCATGTAGTAAACTATGTTGTTTTGAGCAATGAATACCAATATCAAGTGATTGCTACATATTAAGAAAGCCATGAACTTACAAATTTTGTCGAAATCTGAAAGACTATCAGTGTATGTGTGGTTGTTTACTTGACTTAGTGTTCATTATATGGCAAAAGAAATGATTCTGCATGGGACGTGTTTTCGAAGATATGGACGACCATGCTAATGGCCCAGTCCTGTAGATCCTTACCATCTAATGTTGTGCCATTTGCTAATGCGGGATCTATGAAATACACACTCTCCCATTTTCTTCTCCGCGTGTTCAATTCCGTATGCAGAAGTTGATCAGAGTTTGTTAAGTACTTACAAAATCAGGCATCTAAAAAGAGTGGCATCGAGCTCGTTGAAGTTGAAGAAGAGATGTAAGTCCTTGAAACTCACACTGATGGAACCAGCATCTTGTCGAAAATGCTCTTTGTTGTAGTGGACTAGCAGACCATGATGACTTGCTGACATTTAATCCATGCAATATTCATGTTACTCATGGCAATTGGAGCTGCACTCATCAAAGTACTCGCCAACAAGAAATGGCTGGCCATGGATGTAATTGCGTGCTTCAAGTACGTCTGCTTTATTTTTAGCAAGCACCAAATCTATTTCTGCATCATTCATGTTCTCAGAAATAATATTACTCTCCGATTTGAACAACTTGATGTTAATTTGGTTCTGGGTGATGAGTGATTTAAGTAAGAGGCAATCTTTCTCTTTCCTCTTTGCTCTCCCGGCGCGCTTCCTCGGGCATGCAGCCTTTTTGGCCTCTTCCTTCTTGGTACTTTATGCATTTCTGGTAGAACATTTGCTTGGCTGAAAGGTAGACTGCCAAGTAGATGGTGAAGCTTCGACGGACTTCTTAGCAGACAGTTTCTCTATGTCGGACCGCTGAGCTGGCGGTGCTCCTATGACGGACTATTGGGCTGTAGGAGCAGAGGCATCGGACTGCTGACCATGCATCGAAGCTATGCCAGGTTTCTACGTAGGTGGTGCCAACTTGTTGGTGTGCCGAGGAGGCCGTGCCAATGCGTTGGTTTGCTCAGCAGGAATTGCTGACGCATTGGTATGCTGATCACGCGGCTGCGGACCGACGGACTGATGAGCAGTCGGTTCTGGACAAAAAAACTGCTCTGTAAGATCCATGCCCTAGCTCTGTAAGATCTCGCAGACGAACTCGACGAACATGCAACACAAAGACACAAGGTTTATACTGGTTCGAGCCACCGTTGTGGTGTAATACCCTACTCCAGTGTGGTGGTAGTGTATTGTCTCTTGGGCTGATGATGAAAAGTACAAGGGGAAGAACAACCTCCTGAGGTTGACGTGTTCTTGTGCTTGGTGAACTTGTGTGAGTGAGATGCCTCTGAATGAGTTCTCCCCTCCTCTTTTCGTGCTCTCTTTTTCGTGCCCCCTACTATGGTGGCTAGTTCTACTTATATAGGCCCTGGTGCTCTCCCCAATATTGAGCGGGAACGGAGCCAACAACGTCCAATTTGAAAGGGGACAGCTAGTACAGATTATCCTGACAAAAGTAGTCTTCGCCTGCAAAAGGCTCTGGTGGTGACGCCGTCTTGGGCTCCACGATGACCTCCATCTTGCTGTCTTGCTGGTCTTGCTCTCGTTACACCGATATGGAAATCTTTCCTTGCTCCCTCGGTACTCCGCACCTGCGCTTGCCCCCTTGGCACCAAAGAGGAAACAAGGATGCTACGCGCGCTGGCGCCTTCCTGGCGCCCGTCTGGTCTCGATCATAATGGCTCACGTCACGACGACCTCGCGAGGTTTGCCTTTCCTTGCTCTCTCCACCCCTCGTGAGCCTGTCTGGCGAAGCCGCTCCTGAGGAGGTCTTGCGTCATCCCCCTCGCGAGGCTTGGCCCTCGCGAGTGTCTTGAATACCTCGTCGATGAAGATGGGATGTACAGACCTGCTAGCTTAGCCACGCTGTGGGCCGCAGGTTGGCAAGTCTGGGGACCCCCGTTCCCAGAACACCGACAGTAGCCCCCGTGCCGAAGGCGTGCTCGGGCTTGGCTTCAAGGCAAAGCCAAAGGTCAAGCGCGGAGCGTCGCGGGCCCCAAAAGCATGCTGCCTCAGTTGACGCGTGGCGGTTGATTGGACATGGGCGTCTCTGCTTCCCCACGCTGCCTCGGCAACTGCCCGTCTTGACAAAAAGGCTGGCGTAGACAATGCTTGCCTTCATTGCTTCTTCCTCGCCTTGCTCCAGATCCCCTTTCTCACTCATTGCTGGCGAAACCTCCAGATCCGCTCCAACCTTGCTCCGCATCTGCTACCAATGGCACCCCGCAAGGTCAAGTCCTCCTTGGCGCCGGCTTGGTTCGAGCCAGCCCTCGATGCGCCTAACATCACGGAGAAGAACCTAGCCACCACGCGCTTCCTGATGGTAGGGGAGAGCAACGAGAGGGGGAAGATGGAGCTTCGGCTTGCCTCCGACGCGCCGGAGCATGAGGGAAGCACCTTCTTCCCTTTCTCCAGGAGCAGCATCGCCGCCGAGTTGATTCCCCCCTTTTCTGATTTCTTTTTCAAGGTCCTCGACCACTTCGGGCTGCAGGCGCTGCATCTCCATCCGAACTCCATTCTTCTCTTATCTATCTTCACCTACTATTGCGAGGCATACTTGGGCGTGATGTAGTCCGTGGCACTATTGCGCCACTTCTTCTTCCTCCTCCTTACCACCAGCCATATCTCCGGGTGCGCCAATTTCATCGCGGCCGGCCAGGCCAACTCGATCTCAAACACCTGGAAGAGGGTCGACAACATTAGGGCCCAATCGGTCATGATGTGCCAAGTGCATCCATCCATGCTTGGAACTGCCGACGGAGGCGCCCCAGTCTGACAAGCGGTGGTCTCGCATATAGCTCACCGATGAGCGGGCGTCGTTGGTGTTGGAGTAGATGAAGATCGATTTGAAGCCGGGCAATGCGAAGGCGGCCAAGGTGACGGGGGCCATGCTCCTAAAGGAATTCTTGACACTGTGAGTTGCTCCACTTCAGGCATGCACGCGCCCTTTGTGGAAGCTTGGAGATGAAGAAGACAATATTCGTCTGAGCCTGATGGCCTTGCCTGATGACGAGCTGACTGCAGTTCTGCGCCTCCTAGTTGGGGATAACCGAGTGTACCCACCGAGCGCCTTTGTTACTTTGTTCCATCGCAAGGACTGGGAGCAATTTGTTGCCTCCACAGCAACCTTTGACGCACATGGGCTGGTGCCGCCGGCGCTCGGTGGGGCCTCTGCAACACCGAAGCCGGTGGAGGTGTCTTCTGACGAGTCCCGCGGGGAGGAAGAGGGGGAGGAGGACTCGGAGGACACCCCCGAGGAGATGGGGGAGAACTCCCCCTTGAGCAAGGCCGGCATCCTCTGCACTCTGCCAGACGACGCCGAGGTTGACGCCCGCGAGGAGGAGAGGGAGCTGCCCCTCATCCCGACAAGGGGTAGATCGTCGCTGGTCTCTCGAGATGCTGCCTCCGACTTGGCACCGCCTGGGGCCGGCTCCGGCCCTTCTACTGCGCCATCTTCTGCCCCCGGAGCCCATGTGCCCACTCCTTAGGCCCCGATGCTTTCGGGTTTCAGGTCCCCAAGCGGAAGTTGGACTATGTCGTAGTGCATCAGTAAGTGCTTCGAGCTTCGTCTTGTTCCTGCTTGTACTTGCTATTTTCTTACATTCACCCTTAGTTGATCAGGCCGGTGTCTTCAGCGAAGAAGAGAAAGGAGGATGACGCGGTCGTGCCCCCCTCTACGGAGAAGAGAGGTGACAGCACCCGCACCTCCCCAGCCCGGTCGCCCTCGCGAGGCCAAGGGGAGCATCAGCAGGACGAATTAGCCCCCGTGGCCCCACTAGCTCAGGAAGTGCCTGCACCCGGCTTTGCTGACGAGGTTCCACTCGATCTCCAGGCTCTGGTAACGATGTCGCCTCCTCCTGCTGCTGCGCCTTTGACCCCAAATTCTTCTGCTCCCTCTGTAGTCTTGGAGCGTGTCTTCTCGGGGATGGCCAAGCTGCGGGAAGACCTCCTAGGCACGGACCCGCACCTAGTGGACGGGCGCCTGGAGCTACCCTCAGGCTTGCTTCACTCTGACTCGGCAGATCGAGCATCGCTGAGCCAGGCCGCGGTGGCCTCCGAGAAGGAGAAGGAGGCCGCCGCCAGAGCTACGGCCGATTGTGAGGCGGTGCTGAAGGACGTCGAGGCCCCACCCGTGACCACTGCCGAAAGCTGGAGGGGAGCTGAAGAGCCTGCGCGACGAGCGCGCAAAAGAAGCGCGTGACGGCAAAGCGAAGGAGGAGGATATGAAGGCTCGGGAGGACGCCATCAAGGGCCGTGATGCCGAGATGGGGGAGCTGTCGAAGGCGCAGGCCGCAAAGCGCAGCCGATTGGAGGAGCTGGAGCAGAAGGAGAAGGCGAGGGAGGCCGAGCTCGATGCCAAGGCGAAGGTCCTGGACGAAGACCACGTGGCTTTCTCGCTTCTTGAGAAGAGGTCCAGCATCACGCTGAAGTCACTGTATGAGAAGGGCCTAGAGAAGCTGCTGACCATCGACGAGGATGGCCCTGCTCAGCTGCTTCCCCACTTGGTGAAGGCGCTTGAGGAAGTCATGGAGGGCATCAGTCCCATGGCTGAGGCAGAGGCTCATGTCCTTTCTTCAGCTGCGCTGACGCGTGTCTTCAGCCATCTATACCTTCGTGACCCCAATGCTCGTCTCGACGAGCTACTGGAACCTGTAGCTGATGAACATTGTGCGGCCGCCGCTGCAGCCATGAAAGGTCAGGTGGAGGCCCTGCTGAAGAAGTTCCGCGGCTTCGTCCTCGCGCCCTCGACCGGTGATGCCACTGATCCTGCAGACGATGCTGCCAAGGGAGGAGCACCTTCTGCAGGCGATGGCGGTGTCCAGGGGTGACCTGCGACTGCTTTCCTGTTTCATTCCTGTAATACGCATCAGGCCTCGTGGAGGCTTTAAAACTTTCATTTGATATTGTGAGGATAACATGTCTTGTAATATTTGCTTCGAGATTTTGTGGTTTTCTTCCTATTTTCTTTGTGTTCTGCGTCGGCAGAGCCTGGCCCTGCGCATACCTCAACCGCCGTTGGGCCGACCGGAGACCAGCACGGACCAAGGAGTGAGGGGCTATGTGACCAGTTAGGCTCCTGAGCGCGATGCTCAGGTGTCCCCCTTGACACGCAAACAGCTTACAGGGAGAGTACGCAAGGATAGTTTAATGTTCTACGTCATCACAGACTGGCCCCGCGCATACCTCAACCGCCGTTGGCCCGACCGGAGACCAGGACGGACCAAGGAGTGAGGGGCTACGTGACCAGTTAGGCTCCTGAGTCGCGATGCTCAGGAGTCCCCCTTGACGTGCAAACAATCTCTATGCCTTTGTCGTCGTCGAGGCTCGGCTCGGGAGGGGCGTGCGACGACTAGGTCCGAGAGACCTGGTTGGGTGGCGTGCACTTGGGCATGACCCGAGTGTAGCCCCCAGGTCTGGGACATCTAATTGGGTGATGTATGCTTGGGCGTGACCCGAGCGCAGCCCCCGTGCCCAGCCCCCTCGCGCGGCTCTCCCAAGGGGAGGTGTAGTGGTGAGGCCGGACGCTGACCTCTGGGGCTCCCAGCGGTTGGTATGACCGTGAAGCTGCCCTCGGTTGTTTATCACCAGCGCAGAGCATAGTGCTTCCGCTTGTGCACGGGCATAGCCGATCCTCGGCAGTTTCGACGGCCAGTGCGGAGCATGGTGCTTCCACTTGTGCGTGGGAGGGGGGCTCCCTCTGCGGCGAGCCGCCGGGGCGTGTACAGCCCCGCCCTGACACGTGGCTTGCACAGCAGGGATAGACGAGGTGTATCTGGGCACTCGTGAGCCAGCGCGGGACTCACGAGGCCCTACCTCAAGGCGGGTTGCGCCTGGTCTTGGTTCTTGTTCGCTGTGCTGGTCCTGCGAGGTGGTCAGACAACCTGTGCCGAACGAATCTCCTGAGGTTATCGTGTGAGAAAGCCAAGCACCAACGGCCCCAGGAGGTGACGTAAACGGGGCCGGCCCGCTAGACAGAGCTCAGCCGTTGGATTTATCTACGCTGCAGGGACGGGCCCGAGCATAGCGTCGTGCTCAACTTACTCACGCGAAGGGTCCTGAAGAAAGACGGACGGCGCGCGGTCCCCATGATGGGTGGCGATCGAACAAGTAGTAATCATAGGTAGATTAAACATAAGAGTAGCAGGCATAAGTAAGTGCATGGGAGATACGTGCCACTGGGTCAGGCCCGACCGGCATGGGGATGATGCAGCCCGAGGGGCACTCCCATCAAGGTAAGCTAAAGACATAAAAAGGGATACATGCCACAGGGACGGAACCATGCGGCCTGGGAATGATGCAGCCCGAGGGGCGCTCCCACCTAGATGAACTTGGAAAATGTCACCTGGTTATGTTGATGAAGGAGAGTTGGGGCAGCTGAAGGCACGCAGCGAAGGGGCTGCTCCTCACGAGCCACCGGGGCCTTGAGCCTCAGGAGGCTCTGGGGGCTCAGGTGGTTCCTTGAGGACTGTCTCCATCTCCATTAGGACGGCATGGTGCCTAGCCTCCTAAGCCACTAGGATGCGCTGCAAGTTGCACTGGTAGGTGGACGACACGCTCGGCAGGCCGAAGGGCAATAGCTGTGCGGTGGGCCCTCGCAGCGTCCCACGTGCGAAGGCCATAAAAGCTCCTGAGAAGCGGCCCTATTGAGCCCTGGAACATCGATGCAGACGCGCAGCCTGGCATCCTCACCTGGATGGGAAGTTGCGCCTCATGAGCGGCGGTCGCCGGGCATGGCCCTTGCGTCTTGCAATTCCTGGGTGGTCTTGGTGATGAACTCCTGAACGGTGGATGATCCTTGCCTTGTGGCCCCCTGAGGGAAACATGCGGCACGCCTCCTAGTTGTGCCCAAGCGCCTTCCTATGTGATGGAGGGAGGTTCCCCGGGAGCGGTCGCTGATCCTGACGAGGCTCCAGCTATGACGCCACCCTCCTAAGGTCCTGCACGGCGCAGCTGCTTCTTCTTCTTGGGGAAGACCTCAGGAGGGCCCTCACCCTTGCTGTCGGGGTCGTCGATTGCTGCAGCTTGGAAGGCATGCTCGAGGGAGCACACCACATCTCTTTCTTCACATGGGACCATGATGATCCCGCCACTTCCCGGCATCTTGAGGACATTGTAGCCATGATGGGTCACCGCCATGAACTTGGCCCGGGCTGGATACCCGAGGATGGCATTGTACAGCAGAAGGATGCACGCGACGTCGAAGTCGATGAGCTCGGTGCGGTAGTTCTTGCGTTCCCTCAAGGTCACAGGGAGGCGGACCTGCCCTATTGGTGTGGTGGAACCGTCGATCACTCTTGAGAAAGGCTTGGTAGGCTGAAGCTGGTCATATGGCACTTGGAGGCTGTCGAACGTGTCGACGGACAAGACGTTGAGCCCTGTGCCGCCGTTGATGAGGGTCTTGGTAACTTGCACGTTGCTGATGACTGGGGGGCAAAGCATCGGGAGGGCGCCAGCGGTAGCTACGCACTTGAGCTGATCTCCCGAGTTGAACATGATGGAGCACTGGGACCATCTGAGCGGGCGTGTGGCTTCAAGCTTGGCGAGGACTGCATTCACTTCGCGAGCAAACTACTTGAAGATACGCTGCGAGGTTGGGGCCCGGGCTCCGCCCAAGATACAGGCGATACCACGCGGTTCCTGGAAGCCCCCAGCCCCCTCGTCTTGATGGTGTTCGTCATTCCTTTTTGGCGGTGGTGGTAGCGGAGGGAGTCCGGTGTTGCCTTGAGGACGATCCTCATGAGGCTGATCCCTCCAGGCGCCCTCGCGAGGCTGATCCTGCCAACGGTCCTCACGAGGCCGGTCGCGCCACTCCTGGCGCGGGCCACGGTCGTCCCAGCCTCCACCACCACGTCCTCCTCCTCGGCTGTAGCGCCGGTCGCCGCGCTTGGGGCATCGACCAAAGCGTCCTTCGCGAATGGCTCTGAGCTCTTGACAATCGCTGGTGTTGTGGGTATTCAGGTTGTGGAAGGCGCAGAACGGACGGCTTCTCTTGGATGACTCTGGTTGTTCTCTGCCACCCTTGGTGTCTGGTTCCGCTGCGAGCACGACTGATCCCTTGCGCTTCACGTCCTTGGCCTTGGCTTTCTTCTCCTCCGGGTCTGCGGCTGGGAGCTCGAGGAGGGAGAGGCACCCCTCCTCAGCTCTTGCGCACTTGGTCGCCAGGTTGAACAACTCCAGGCACGTGCACAGCTCCTCGTGGATAGCGAGCTCTTCCTTCATCTTGATGTCGTGGACGCCATCAGAGAACGCAGAGATGATGGCCTCGTCCGTCACCTTGGGGATCTTGAGGCGGACGTTGTTGAAGCGCTGGATGTACTTCTGGAGGGTCTCTCCCGGTTGCTGCCTGACGCAGCGCAGGTCACCCGCAGCCGGCGGGCGGTCGCGAGTGCCCTGGAAGTTGGCGACGAAGCGGTTGTGCATCTCCTCCCAGGAGGAGATCGAGCCCGGTGACAGGTTCAGGAGCCAGGAGCGGCGCCATCCTTGAGAGCCATGGGAACCAGTTCGCCATGACTTTCTCATCGCCGTTGGCCGCTTTAATGCTCAGCTCGTAGATCTGCAAGAACTCCGTGGGGTCGGGGGTGCCCTCGTAGCGAGGAGGCAGATCCGGCTTGAACTTGCCCGGCCAGGCGACGCTACGTAGCTCAGGGTTGAAAGTGAGGCAGCCGGCTGTGTTCACCGGGGCCCGCCTTGGGGGTGGAGCTTGGTCTTGATGGGGTCCGCGCCTGGTGCTACGGGTGGCGTGCGGTCTTGCCGCCGCAGCCGGTCCTGGAGCGGTGGTGCGAGGAGCGGCGGAGCGGCGGAGCGTTTTCTTGCGGTCGAGGGACTTCTTGACAGCTTCTTTCTTCATGGGCAGGCGTGGGATGCAGCTTGTCACGTCATGGAGCCGCGCGCCTTGGCACCAGGGCGCCGTCTTGGGGCAGAGGTGGTTGAGGCGCTTCGTGAGCTACGTTGCCCATAGCTGGCGTAGGGCAAGGCAGAGAGAGAGCCCCCTGCAGCGCAGACAAGCTCGGTGATGCGGTCGAGCCAGCCCTCATAGAGGTTGTCAACCGGTCGGTAGCACAGGAGCTCGTGCGCCATGAGAAGCGCGGACCGTGTGTCCATGGGAGGGCGACATGCATGGGAAGAAGAACCGGCTCGGGTCAGCGATGGAGTGGCGGTGCGGCCGTCCCGTCGCACCGAGGGCTGCAGCGAGGATGCTTGCTGCTCATTCCCCGCCGGGCCGGTGGCAGCGTTGGCGGTAGGAGACAGGGAACGACGAGGTGGCCCACCGATGGGAGCCGTCTGAGCAATGCGGGCGGCGAGGGCAGCCCGGCGCTCAGCACGAGTGCAGCGTGTGTCTGACACGGAGACGACGGAGCAACGGGGCGCGAAGCGATGGAAGGAAGCTTCGGTGCACCCCTACCCTGCGCGCCAAATTTCGGATCACGGGTTCTGGTAAAACCCTCGAGGTTCGAACACTGGGGTGCGCGTGAAGGTTTTCTCCCTATCGATCAACGCCCTAGCTCTCTAAGATCTCGTGGACGAACTCGATGAACTTGCAACACAAAGACACAAGATTTATACTGGTTCGGGCCACCGTTGTGGTGTAATACCCTACTCCAGTGTGGTGGTGGTGGATTGACTCTTGGGCTGATGATGAATAGTACAAGGGGAAGAACAGCCCCTTGAGGTTGAGGTGTTCTTGTGCTTGGTGAACTTGTGTGAGTGAGATGCCTCTGAATGAGTTCTCCCCTCCTCTTTTCGTGATCTCTTTTTTGTGCCCCCTACTGTGGTGGCTAGGTCTACTTATATAGGCCATGGTCCTCTCCTCAAATATATAGCGGGAAGGGAGCCAACAATGGCCAATTTGAAAGGGGACAACTAGTACAGCTTATCCTGACAAAAGTAGTCTTAGCCTGAAAAGGGCTCTGGTGGTGACGCCGTCTTGGGCTCCACGGTAACCTCCGTCTTGTCGTCCTGCTGGTCTTGGTCTTGTTGCACCGATATGGAAACATTTACTTGATGCCTTGGTATTCCGCGCCTGTGCTTGCCCCCTTGGCACTAAATTGGAAACAAGGACGCTGCACGCGCTGGCGCCCGCCTGATCTCGATCGTCATGGCTCACCTCATGAGGACCTCGCGAGGTTTGCCTTGCCTTGATCTCTCCGCCCCTCGTGAGCCTGCCTAGCGAGGCCGCTCCTTAGGAGGTCTTGCGTCCTACCCCTCACGAGGCTTGGCCCCTCGCGAGGGTCTTGAATACCTCGTCGATGAAGATGGGCCGTACAGACCTGCTAGCTTAGCCACGCCGTGGGCCATAGGCAGGCACCTCTCGGGAACCCCGTTCCCAGAATGCCGACAACGACTATCGATGTCAGAATCATTTTTTGACTAAGTTGACAACGACTTGCGTTGGCTTTGACCTATTGGCCCACATTTCAACGTCCAAAAATGTGGCACATATTCAACCCTTTTTCAGAATTTACAGTCCATTTGATCTTTTTTTGAGAATTACAGTCCATTTGCTGGGCTGGGCGAACAGATAATGTAGCGTCAAATGCGGCCCATTTTTTAAAAACTATAGCCCATTTTTACTTTCTCGAAATACACAAATTTGCTGGGCTGGCTAAACAAATAATGTAGTGTCCATGCGGCCCATTTATTTTTTCCTAAAAAATTACAACCCATTTGCACTTTCTCGAAATACATGATTTTGCTGGGCTGGTTCTAATTATAATGTTGGGTTGGACGCAACAATTTTATCAAAAATAAACAGGGGCTGAGCATTTCGTTATGAATATATTTAAATAATAAGTGCTTTATTGTTACATTGGTCCTTCAATCTTACCAAGCTTTTGCACACAATCACGGGGATTTTCATTGCCTCAATGTATAAAAATCCAGGATTATATTGTTAAAAATTTATTTTTATAAGTCAATAAGATGTGGGATATTTTTTCTTATACATGTAAGTATCTATTAAATATATGATGGCAATAACAATAATATGTAAAAACTTATAAAATAATATAAATATATATAATACAGTTAGAAGGCAAACAGAAGTTGGACCTAGCGTTCATATTCTTATATAGAAAACTAGAGGAGATCTCTGCGTTCTCTTCAAAAAAATACATAAGTTGGTCTGTAGACGTTTTAGGAAAAATAAAACCTAGCATGGGAGGTCCATAGGCTGGTCCATACATGACGGCCCTCAAGAAAATCCAAACCAGCATGTCGTGCGCTATGCATGTTAAAAAACAAATCCTAGATGGGGCAGCCCACAACCCAGCTGATACTTGCTGGCCCACTGATAAAAAATGATACATGCTAGCTCCCCGACTTCATTGTAAATTTATGTCCTTTAGTAACTACGTTGAAGCTCCTCAAGAAAATGTAACTATGTTGAGAAACCAGTGGGCCCCAACGTCAGTATAGCATTAGGAGGTATTTTTTCAATGAGGCACCTGCTTGCGTACGGCCATGGACCTGCTGGGTCCTCATTGCCCGCCTGTCCATGTACAGTCATCTCTAGATTCCTCTCATTTGTTCAGCATGTTCACAATGGCAGACAGCGGCGCCGCGGCGAGCGCACAAAGGCGGAGGATGACAAGCAGGCCTAGGATGAAAATGAACCGGAGCCAGGGAAGGCATGCTACAGTAATGGTAGATGCTATGGATAATTTCTAGGGGGCTGGTGGGCCCACCTGTCAGGGGAAGAATCATTTTTTCATAATTTGGACAGACTTCCTTGCCTACGAAGATGTAGCTGGTGGGTCCCGGCAGTCAATGGCAGGAATAAGGAGGCACTTCCATCCGTGCAAACATATACATAGAAGGTCCCAGCTTTCACGGGCAGGAATAATTTTATTTTCGCGTAATAAGGAGGCAGTTGCATGCTTGCGTCCATGGACCTAGTGCATCCCCATTGTCTGCCTCTCCACATACACTCCTCTTTCGATGATTCCCGTTTGTTGACCACTTTACCACACCGCACCGAGCGCATCCTTGGTGGTGGACGACGATAAGGCCCTGGACATTAACGAGCCGGAGGTGGGAAGATGCGGGAGTGGAGTCGCTAACGGAGAGATGTACGAGGGTTAACTGGTTCTGGTACAACGTGGTTCGGCAGTCAGTGGAGAAGAACAGGAGGTGTGGAGGGTGGAGGGATTGCCTGGCCAGTGGTAGGGTAGCGCTTCACACCGAAGCGTACTAAGCAAAGCTGCTAGCAGCAGGAGGCGGGAGCAGGTGGTCCCGACGGCGCTGGAGGATGAGGACGAGAGATTGAAGATGGATGCTGGTCATTGGATGTAAATCCTATGGCTATCGATGTCAGAATCATTTTTTGACTAAGTTGACAACAACTCGCGTTGGCTTAGACCTATTGGCCCACATTTCAGCGTCCAAAAATGTGGCACATTGTCACATCCCTAGTCTGGTATGACCTAGACTACCTAGTCAGTTGTGCATCATATTTAAATTTCATTTAAATTTGAAATGAGGATTGGTGGAACCCTCAGAATCATTTTTGAAAATGACCCAAATAAAAATTTCTCCAAAAGGGTCCAAGAAAATGCTCATGTTGCCCTCTGAAAATATTGGACAGAGATAAAAATCAAAACAATATTTTTAGGAGCTCATGGACATTTATTTTGGCCATTTGGATTAATTCGATAAATATTTGCATTGGAAATATATTTCTATATATATGAAATATGGTCCAAAAATTATGCCAATTATAAAAGAGCTCTGGAATAATATATCTAGCTCCTGCAAAAATTGGCATCAGAAAATTAAATGATTTAATATATTTATTAAATCAAAACAAATGTCAGAAAAATTAGAAAACAAAATTTAAAAAAAAATGCCTACCTGTGCTCACCTGAGGCCTGGCACTGTGCGGCCCAGCTGGCCGGCCCAGCCGACTGGCTAGCGCCAGTCGTCCTCCACCTCCCGCCAGGAGGCCAGAGGTGTGTGGCCGGCGCGTGCGCACCGCCGTGCCGCCACGGCACCTGCCTGCCTGTCCTCCCCCTCGACGCCTGGACGTCCGGAACGTCGCCACGCGCTGCCCCACACCGCTCTCACTCCCTCTCCCTCGCCCTCCTCCTATCCCCCTGCTCTCTCTCCCTCTCACCCGAAGCACTGCCGCCGCCGCAGCTCGCCACCGACGCGCTCCCCGCCGTCCCCTCGCCCCTCCGTAGAGCCCCCGAGCTCCGCCGCGACCCCCTCTACCTCCTCGTCGAGCCAAGCAAGACGGAGCATCCCGTGGAGCCATTGCCGTCGCCATCCTCGCCTCCGGCTGCCGTGGGTACTCGCCGTTGATTCGGGAGCTTCCGGGCATCCCCGACCTCGTCCTCGCGCTCGCTAGATCCGCGGTGAGCTCCTCCACCGTTCCCCTCTCTTCTCCCTCCCGTTCCCGTGCCGTAGCGCCGCTCCCCACCACGGCCGAAGCCTCTCGCCGCCGTCCATGTCGCCGTCACCGTCTCGGCCCGCCTCCGCCCAAACCAAGCATCCCTTCGCGCTCCTGGTGCCACGAGGGTGCCGCCGAGCCCCTCAGGTGGCCTCCCCGTGCCCTGCAGCCCGATCCCGCTCGCGCCCGAACTCCGGCCGCCTCCCCGAGCTTTGCTCCGGCGAGCTTCGGCCTCCCCCGCTACTTCCACCTGCCCTACCAGATGCGCGAGAGCCCGGGCTACGCCCCGGTGCTCTCAGACACCGTCCCCGTGGCCTGTGGCGCGGACTCCGCCGTGTCCAGAGGTCGCCGGCGGCGACCCCGTCGCCTGAGCCCTGCCATGTGGGGCCGGCCAGTCAGGTGATTAGCTTAGTGCTAATCACCGTTAACTAACCCCCCCTGACACTGACAGTGGGCCCCGGTGCCCCCTAACCTTTTAATTAAACTAAATTAACCCCTGTTAACCCCCCCTGTCACTGACGTGTGGGTCCCACACGTCAGGTTTGACCCGGACCAGCCCAGTTGACCGCTGACGTCGTGCTGACGTCATGCTGACGCAATTATTTATTTTCTGGAATTTAAATAATTCAGAAAATCCAGAAAATGTTTTAAACTTCAAAAATTCATAACAATTCAACCGTAGCTCAGATTAAAATAATTTATATATGAAAAATTATCAGGAAAATGCAACCTTTCCATCTGTACTAGTTTCATGCATGAAAAACCAACTTATACATGCTGAATATGGGAAAACACATTAGGGCATATATAAGAGACTTAATTTAGAAATGCATTTGAACCTTTGGTTCAAATGGACTTCAAACCAAATGTTTACTAGTTGCATTAGCTCAAACAGCATCACATCTACATACCATGTTCATGCATCATATTGTTGCATATGATTGTGTATTGATTGCCGGCACCGTTCCTTCTCGATAGGTCCTGCTCCGGAGACGTTCCAGAGTACCTGTCTGTGAAGCAGTGCCTCCCTTGTTGTTTTACCAGGCAAGCAAACCCCCTTGTTCATTTCGATAAAACCCTACTCTCTCGCTCCTGCTCTCAGTTATTGCATTAGGACAACAACGGTTCATCTGCTACTTTGTGCTGCGGTAGTTGAACCCATTCCTCTGCATGACCTATCATTGCCACAGTAAATAGTTGAAACCCACTAGCATGTGTAGGAGTTGATTGAAGCCACTGATGTGTTCCTACCATGCTATGCCTGCTATTGCTTAGAGTTGTGTCAGGTCTGATTCATTGGGAATGAATTGGAGTGTCACGATATGTTCTGATGCTGAGAGTGAAGTGTGTGATCACGATTTGGTAAAGGTAGCGGTGAGAGGCCATGTAGGAGTACATGGTGGGTTGTCTCGCTGGAACCGTCCTTAAGCACTGAGTTCTATGTATGTTGTCCAATGACTCGATACTACCACACATTGGGATCCTTAATTGACTCTCTCGGCTTATTAACCAACTTGATCTCTGTCCAGGAGTCGCAACTAGTTTCTGGTGTTTGTAGGTAGTGCTATTTTTCTACCAAGTGGCACCCGGCAGGGTGGGCTTGGGACAGACTAGGCACACGTGGCCCGGTGTACCGAGTGGCACCCGGTTGGTGGGCTCGGGAACCCTGTACACATCGTTTGGGGCCGTAAGCGACACCCCGGCCGGATCTCCTTGCGGATGGATCCCGAATAGGCGATAAACCTGGACTAGAGTCTTGTGTGGTTAGTCAGGTCGTGGCCGACACCCTCGCCAGGCTTCCGCTTGAAGGTTGCCGAGATACATGACGTGTACATGGCGGTAAGTGGCGAGAGCATGTGTGAAGAAGTACACTCCTGCAGGGTTAACATGATCTATTCGAATAGCCGGGTCCGCGGTTATGGACTTCTTGGATGCTTACATGGTACATAGACAACTTGAAGTGGATACTCTAAAATGCTCAAGACAAGTGTGAGTGCTATGGATGGCCTTCTCGTAGGGAGACGGGGATGAATCCATAGTAGTGTATTGTGTGGTGATTAGTGGACTCGTGTACGTTGTTTCACCTCCAGAGTTTCTGGTAGTCGTAGAACAGGATAGCCACAGAGTCAAAGCTGGCTTGCTGCAACTAAACCCCACATTACCTCTTGATACAGATGCATGTATGATAGGATCTGATGTAAGTCTTGCTGAGTACCTTTGTACTCATGTTGCTTTATTTATGTTTTTGCAGCGGAGACTTCGGTCTTACTAGTGTTCTTGTGGACTTCGACTAGTAGCTAGTACCTCAGCTACGATCTTGATCGGATGTTGTAGATAGTCAGGCTTCCAGCCTTTTTCATTTATAGATGTCTGTACCCAGACATGTAATGCTTCCGCTTGTTGCTTGTATGCTCTGTATGACGGGTCTTGTGACCCCTGTTTGCAATAAATGCTATGATGGCTCTTCTGAGCCTTTATCTATATGATTGTTGAGTTATGCTGTGATGCCATATTGTACATCACATACTTGCATGTTATACGTACGTGTAATGTGTATTGCTATGTGTGGGATCTGACTATCTAGTTGTTTATTCTTAGTAGCCTCTCTTACCGGGAAATGTCTCCTAGTGCTTCCACTGAGCCCTGGTAGCTTGCTACTGCTCCGGAACACTTAGGCAGGCCGGCATGTGTCCCTCTTCGATCCTGTGTCTGTCCCTTCGGGGAAATGTCACGCGATGAATACCGGAGTCCTGTTAGCCCGCTACAGCCCGGTTCACCGGAGTCCTGTTAGCCCAGTGCTACAGCCTGGATTCACTCGCTGATGACCGACACGTTCGATGCTGGGTCATGGATGCCTGTCCCTGTAAGTTAGTGCCACTTTGGGTTTACGACTAGCCATGTCAGCCCGGGCTCTTTATCATATGGATGCTAGCGACACCATCATATACGTGTGCCAAAAGGCGCAAACGGTCCCGAGCAAAAGTAAGGCGACACCCGTGGGGATACCGTGCGTGAGGCCACAAAGTCATATGAGGTGTTACATGCTAGATCGATGTGGCATTGAGTCGGGGTCCTGACAGCTTTGGTATCAGAGCCTGACTGCCTGTAGGATTACCATGCCATACTGGTCGAAGTTGAGTCTAGAAAATCTTTAGTTATGTAAGGGAATTGATTGTGGGTTGGAACGTAAGGCTCTTTTTACTCCTTTACCTCATGGCCTTCTGATCTGAGTCATCCTATCTTTCCGACGGGGTTAAGGAACTAGGCTTTCTCTTCCGTCTATCAGGATCACGTGTTACTACTCTGTAGTCCCATAGGATTGGTTGATCAGAGTCATACCCAGTTTTGAGTATTTCCGGTGTAGTCTGTTTAGTATGATCTCAGAACCTTGAGTAATGCTGATGAGTATGTTATTGCCCCATTTTAGTAGGATGTCTCATTCTGAGCATTTTACTGCCGTTATGTTGCCGGAATTTCCCTAGGAGTTCGAGTGATACTAATTCTTTGTCCTACATTCTACAGTCGATAGTTGATGCTGATTCCGTCCTTGGTTCGTCTCTCAGGATGTCATCAGCTAAGCGAAGTTTCGTCGCTCGTAGCCAGAACCACGGAGATGGTAGGGATGAGGATCCTCCCGACCAGCCTTCGTTGGCAGAGTTCATGCTAGAGATGGAGAGGAACAAGCGTGAGTCTAATCGTTTGTTGGCACGTATCGAGGAGAACACTGCATATCAGTTCAAAGGGTCTGCTACCATTCATGACTTCATTCGTTTGCACCCACCTACCTTTCATCATTCCATCGAGCCACTCGATGCAGACGACTGGCTCCGTAGCATCACTCATAAGCTGCGTTCCGCGAACGTAGCTGAAAATGACAAGGTCACTTATGCCACATACCACCTGGAAGGTCCTGCTAGTCTTTGGTGGCAGAACTATGAGGCTATGCTTCCAGCTGGCCAGATTCCTACCTGGAAGGATTTCACTGAGTCTTTTCGCGAGCATCACATTCCCCAGGCCCTCCTTGATCGCAAGAGAGAAGAATTCTGCAGTTTCACCCAGAGTAAGATGGCTGTTGATGCTTATAGCAGAGAGTTTGAGAACCTCGCCCGCTATGCCACAGAAGAAGTGTCCACGGACGCTAAGAAGCAGGCTAGGTTCCGAAAGGGTCTCAACCCCAAGTTGCGTCGTGATCTCCACCTGCATCATTGTGATACATTCCAAGCCCTTGTGAACAAGGCCATCAATGCAGAGACAGCTCAGCTCACTTACGAGGAGTCTCGTAAGGACAACCGTGATTTGGGATCTTCCTCCGGTTCTAGTTCTCAGAAGCGCCGGATTTGGGTTCCAAACTCCGCTCTTCCTTCCGGATATGCACTGAGGCCATCCTATGTGGTGCCTTCCCCAGCTCAGTCGTATGTTCCACCCAGGCCTACTGGTAGACCGCTTGTTAGTGCGGGTCCCCGTCCAACCTCAGGGACTTGCTTCACATGCGGGAAGCCAGGACACTATGCACGTGATTGCTCTCAGACTAGTTATGCTCCACCCCAGCCCGAGAAGACTGTTGGCTGTGTTAAGCCATCACGCAAGATGATCAGTGTCAAGTCAGCCCCCACTGAACGTGGACGTGTGCATCACGTCTCAGCTAAAGATGCTCATGATGATCCGGATGTCGTTCTTGGTACACTCCTCGTCAATTGTCACCCAGCATCAGTTCTATTCGATACTGGGGCATCTCACTCCTTCATTTCTGAAGGCTATGCTCGTTTGCACGACATGTCATTTTGTGATATGCCAACTCCGCTTGAAATCCAAACCCCAGGGTCTAGATGGCAGACCACCAGAATCAGCCATGGTAATAAAATCCTTGTTGATAGACTTGTATTCCTTGCAATACTTGTAGCCCTCAAGTCCTCAGATATTAACATCATCTTGGGTATGGACTGGATGACAGCTCATCATGCCAAGGTTGATTGTTACACAAGATCTATTCAACTTACACACCCATCTGGCAAGATAGTCACCGTCTCCACTAGAGTTGCAAAGCGTCAGCTCTATTCTCTTAATGCCAGCCCTCTTCCAGACCATGAAGATATCCCGGTAGTCCGTGACTTTCCGGATGTCTTTCCAGAGGAACTGCCAGGTGTTCCACCTGACAGAGATGTAGAGTTCGTCATAGATCTTATTCCAGGAACTGCTCCAATCTCCAGGAGACCTTACAAGATGCACCCTTAGAACTAGCCGAGCTTAAGAAACAACTTGATGAGTCCTTGCAAAAGGGTTTCATCCGTCCTAGTTCTTCTCCTTGGGCTTGCCCCGTCCTCTTTGTTAAGAAGAAAGACGGTACGGACCGGATGGTTGTAGATTATCGTCCCGTTAATTTGGTCACGATAAAGAACAAGTATCCGCTCCCCAGGATCAACGACCTGTATGACCAGCTCGCTGGATCCTCAGTCTTCTCCAAGATGGATTTGAGGTTAGGATACCACCAAATCAAAATCAGAAACGGGGACATTCCCAAGACAGCTTTTGTTACTCGTTATGGCCAGTACGAGTACACCGTCATGTCCTTTGGTCTAACTAATGCTCCAGCTACATTCTCCCGCTTGATGAACTCGATCTTCATGGAGTACTTAGATAAGTTCGTCGTGGTTTACCTCGATGACATTCTTATTTACTCGAAGAACGAGGAAGAGCATGCCGAACATCTTAGACTTGTGTTAGAAAAACTCAGAGAGCACCGCCTTTATGCCAAGTTCTCCAAGTGTGAATTTTGGTTGTCAGAAGTGACCTACTTAGGCCACGTAATCTCTGGTAAGGGCATTGCTGTCAATCCTGAGAGAGTTCAAGCTGTTCTCGATTGGACTCCACCTGAGACCGTTAAACAAGTTAGGAGTTTCCTTGGTCTAGCCAGCTATTGTCGCCGCTTTGTTGAAAACTTCTCCAAAGTAGCCAAACCCCTCACGGAACTTCTCAAGAAAGATAAAAAGTTCGAGTGGTCCCCACAGTGTGAGTACAGTTTTCAGGAACTGAAATGACGCCTGACTTCTGCTCCCATACTTGTGCCACCGGACTTCACTAAAGACTTTATTATCTACTGCGACGCCTCACGACAGGGACTAGGTTGCATTCTTATGCAGGATCGTCATGTGATTGCCTATGCATCTCGACAGTTGCATCCACATGAGGAAAATTATCCTACACATGATCTAGAGCTTGCCGCCGTAGTCTATGCACTCAAGACCTGGCGACATTACCTCCTTGGTAAACGTTGCGAGATCTACACCGATCACCAGAGTCTCAAGTATATCTTCACCCAACCGGATCTGAACCTTAGGCAAAGACGTTGGTT
Source organism: Triticum aestivum (assembly GCF_018294505.1). Classification (NCBI taxonomy): domain Eukaryota; kingdom Viridiplantae; phylum Streptophyta; class Magnoliopsida; order Poales; family Poaceae; genus Triticum; species Triticum aestivum. Next base: position 184,908,403 of record NC_057794.1, read on the forward strand.
GGAGTTGATCACAGATTATGATCTAGGGATTACCTACACCCCAGGCAAAGCCAATGTCATGGCTGATGCTCTAAGTCGTAAATCCTATTGCAACAATCTCATGTTGCAGCAAGGCCAACCACTTCTCCATGAGGAATTCTGTAAGCTTAATCTTCACATAGCTCCTCGCGGATTTCTTTCTACTTTGGTGGCGAAACCTGATCTTGAGGATCAGATCATAACTAGCCAGCAATATGATACGGGTATTTCTCGTATCAAGGATAACGTTAAGAAGGGAGTTGCTGGTACTTTCTCTGTTGATGCTCGAGGTGTTGTTTTCTTTGGAAACCGCCTGGTGGTCCCCAAGAAGCAACATCTTCGACAATTGATTCTTAAGGAGGCGCATGAATCTCCTCTCACGATTCATCCCGGTAGCACTAAGATGTATCAGGACCTACGCTAGAGGTTCTGGTGGACTAGGATGAAGAGAGAAATCGCCGACTTCGTTGCTAATTGTGACGTATGTCGTCGTGTTAAGCCAGAGCATCAAAGACCTGCTGGCACCCTTCAGCCTTTAGCTATTCCTGAATGGAAATGGGATAAAGTTGGTATGGACTTCATCACCGGCTTTCCCAGGACCAAGAGAGGGAATAACGCTATCTTCTTAGTCGTTGATCGTCTTTCCAAAGTGGCTCACTTCCTGTTCGAGAAAATATCACTGCTAGTCAGCTTGCTGACTTATATATTTCTCGAATAGTGTCACTCCATGGTGTTCCACTAGAGATCAATTCAGACCGTGGCAGCCTGTTCACTTCTCATTTCTGGGAGAGTTTCCAAACTGCCATGGGAACCCATCTTTCCTTTAGTACCGCTTTCCACCCTCAGTCGAGTGGTCAGGTGGAACGGGTCAATCAAATTCTCAAAGACATGCTCAGAGCTTGCGTTATCTCATTCGGTATGGATTGGGAGAAATGTCTTCCGTTCGCCGAGTTTGCTTATAATAATAGCTACCAATCCAGCCTCAAGAAAGCTCCTTTTGAGGTTCTCTATGGACGAAGATGTCGAACACCTTTGAACTGGTCAGAAACCGGTGAAAGACAATTCTTTGGACCGGATATGATCCAGGAGGCAGAAGAGCAAGTTCGCATCATTCGTGATAATTTGAAAACAGCCCAGTCTCGTCAGAAAAGCCAGTACGATCGTCATCATAAGGATATGACTTATGAAATTGGCGACCAAGCTTACCTTCGGGTTACTCCTTTGAAGGGTACCCATCGTTTCGGTATCAAGGGCAAGTTGGCTCCTCGTTACATTGGTCCCTTTCGCATTCTCGCTAAACGAGGAGGGGTTGCCTACCAATTGGAACTACCCCCACATCTTTCTCGAGTTCATGATGTCTTCCACGTCTCTCAACTCAGGCGTTGCTTCTCGGATCCCATCCGCGGAGTGGACCACGAAACGCTTGATCTCCAAGATAACCTCACATACCGAGAGTACCCGGTTCGCATTCTTGATCAAGCAGAGCGTGTCACTCGACGTCAGAACATCAAGTTTCTCAAAGTTCAGTGGTCTCATCATTCCGAGAGAGAAGCTACTTGGGAGCGAGAAGATCGTCTTCGACTGGAGTACCCCACTTTCTTTCCGTCGACCCCTGAATCTCGAGACGAGATTCTGTCAAGTGGGGGCGAGTTGTCACATCCCTAGTCTGGTATGACCTAGACTAGCTAGTCAGTTGTGCATCATATTTAAATTTCATTTAAATTTGAAATGAGGATTGGTGGAACCCTCAGAATCATTTTTGAAAATGACCCAAATAAAAATTTCTCCAAAAGGGTCCAAGAAAATGCTCATGTTGCCCTCTGAAAATATTGGACAGAGATAAAAATCAAAACAATATTTTTAGGAGCTCATGGACATTTATTTTGGCCATTTGGATTAATTCGATAAATATTTGCATTGGAAATATATTTCTATATATATGAAATATGGTCCAAAAATTATGCCAATTATAAAAGAGCTCTGGAATAATATATCTAGCTCCTGCAAAAATTGGCATAAGAAAATTAAATGATTTAATATATTTATTAAATCAAAACAAATGTCAGAAAAATTAGAAAACAAAATTTAAAAAAAAATGCCTACCTGTGCTCACCTGAGGCCTGGCACTGTGCGGCCCAGCTGGCCGGCCCAGCCGACTGGCTAGCGCCAGTCGTCCTCCACCTCCCACCAGGAGGCCAGAGGCGTGTGGCCGGTGCGTGCGCACCGCCGTGCCGCCACGGCACCTGCCTGCCTGTCCTCCCCCTCGACGCCTGGACGTCCGGAACGTCGCCACGTGCTGCCCCGCACCGCTCTCACTCCCTCTCCCTCGCCCTCCTCCTCTCCCCCTGCTCTCTCTCCCTCTCACCCGAAGCACTGCCGCTGTCGCAGCTCGCCACCGACGCGCTCCCCGCCGTCCCCTCGCCCCTCCGTAGAGCCCCCGAGCTCCGCCGCGACCCCCTCTACCTCCTCATCGAGCCAAGCAATACGGAGCATCCCGTGGAGCCATCGCCGTCGCCATCCTCGCCTCCGGCCGCCGTGGGTACTCGCCGTTGATTCGGGAGCTTCCGGGCATCCCCGACCTCGTCCTCGCGCTCGCTAGATCCGCGGTGAGCTCCTCCACCGTTCCCCTCTCTTCTCCCTCCCGTTCCCGTGCCGTAGCGCCGCTCCCCACCACGGCCGAAGCCTCTCGCCGCCGTCCATGTCGCCGTCGCCGTCTCGGCCCGCCTCCGCCCAAACCAAGCATCCCTTCGCGCTCCTGGTGCCACGAGGGTGCCGCCGAGCCCCTCAGGTGGCCTCCCCGTGCCCCGCAGCCCGATCCCGCTCGCGCCCGAACTCCGGCCGCCGCCCCGAGCTTCGCTCCGGCGAGCTCCGGCCTCCCCCGCTACTTCCACCTGCCCTACCAGATGCGCGAGAGCCCGGGCTACGCCCCGGTGCTCTCAGACACCGTCCCCGTGGCCTGTGGCGCGGACTCCGCCGTGTCCAAAGGTCGCCGGCGGCGACCCCGTCGCCTGAGCCCTGCCATGTGGGGCCGGCCAGTCAGGTGATTAGCTTAGTGCTAATCACCGTTAACTAACCCCCCCTGACACTGACAGTGGGCCCCGGTGCCCCCTAACCTTTTAATTAAACTAAATTAACCCCTGTTAACCCCCCTGTCACTGACGTGTGGGTCCCACATGTCAGGTTTGACCCGGACCAGCCTAGTTGACCGCTGACGTCGTGCTGACGTCATGCTGACGCAATTATTTATTTTCTGGAATTTAAATAATTCAGAAAATCCAGAAAATGTTTTAAACTTCAAAAATTCATAACAATTCAACCGTAGCTCAGATTAAAATAATTTATATATGAAAAATTATCAGGAAAATGCAACCTTTCCATCTGTACTAGTTTCATGCATGAAAAACCAACTTATACATGCTGAATATGGGAAAACACATTAGGGCATATATAAGAGACTTAATTTAGAAATGCATTTGAACCTTTGGTTCAAATGGACTTCAAACCAAATGTTTACTAGTTGCATTAGCTCAAACAGCATCACATCTACATACCATGTTCATGCATCATATTGTTGCATATGATTGTGTATTGATTGCCGGCACCGTTCCTTCTCGATAGGTCCTGCTCCGGAGACGTTCCAGAGTACCTGTCTGTGAAGCAGTGCCTCCCTTGTTGTTTTACCAGGCAAGCAAACCCCCTTGTTCATTTTGATAAAACCCTACTCTCTCGCTCCTGCTCTCAGTTATTGCATTAGGACAACAACGGTTCATCTGCTACTTTGTGCTGCGGTAGTTGAACCCATTCCTCTGCATGACCTGTCATTGCCACAGTAAATAGTTGAAACCCACTAGCATGTGTAGGAGTTGATTGAAGCCACTGATGTGTTCCTACCATGCTATGCCTGCTATTGCTTAGAGTTGTGTCAGGTCTGATTCATTAGAAATGAATTGGAGTGTCACGATATGTTCTGATGCTGAGAGTGAAGTGTGTGATCACGATTTGGTAAAGGTAGCGGTGAGAGGCCATGTAGCAGTACATGGTGGGTTGTCTCGCTGGAACCGTCCTTAAGCACTAAGTTCTATGTATGTTGTCCAATGACTCGATACTACCACACATTGGGATCCTTAATTGACTCTCTCGGCTTATTAACCAACTTGATCTCTGTCCAGGAGTCGCAACTAGTTTCTGGTGTTTGTAGGTAGTGCTATTTTTCTACCAAGTGGCACCCGGCAGGGTGGGCTTGGGACAGACTAGGCACACGTGGCCCGGTGTACCGAGTGGCACCCGGTTGGTGGGCTCGGGAACCCTGTACACATCGTTTGGGGCCGTAAGCGACACCCCGGCCGGATCTCCTTGCGGATGGAACCCGAATAGGCGATAAACCTGGACTAGAGTCTTGTGTGGTTAGTCAGGTCGTGGCCGACACCCTCGCCAGGCTTCCGCTTGAAGGTTGCCGAGATACATGACGTGTACATGGCAGTAAGTGGCGAGAGCGTGTGTGAAGAAGTACACCCCTGCAGGGTTAACATGATCTATTCGAATAGCCGGGTCCGCGGTTATGGACTTCTTGGATGCTTACATGGTACATAGACAACTTGAAGTGGATACTATAAAATGCTCAAGACAAGTGTGAGTGCTATGGATGGCCTTCTCGTAGGGAGACGGGGATGAATCCATAATAGTGTATTGTGTGGTGATTAGTGGACTCGTGTACGTTGTTTCACCTCCAGAGTTTCTGGTAGTCGTAGAACAGGATAGCCACAGAGTCAAAGCTGGCTTGCTGCAACTAAACCCCACATTACCTCTTGATACAGATGCATGTATGATAGGATCTGATGTAAGTCTTGCTGAGTACCTTTGTACTCATGTTGCTTTATTTATGTTTTTGCAGCGGAGACTTCGGTCTTACTAGTGTTCTTGTGGACTTCGACTAGTAGCTAGTACCTCAGCTACGATCTTGATCGGATGTTGTAGATAGTCAGGCTTCCAGCCTTTTTCATTTATAGATGTCTGTACCCAGACATGTAATGCTTCCGCTTGTTGCTTGTATGCTCTGTATGACGGGTCTTGTGACCCCTGTTTGCAATAAATGCTATGATGGCTCTTCTGAGCCTTTATCTATATGATTGTTGAGTTATGCTGTGATGCCATGTTGTACAGCACATACTTGCATGTTATACGTACATGTAATGTGTATTGCTATGTGTGGGATCTGACTATCTAGTTGTTTATTCTTAGTAGCCTCTCTTACCGGGAAATGTCTCCTAGTGCTTCCACTGAGCCCTGGTAGCTTGCTACTGCTCCGGAACACTTAGGCAGGCCGGCATGTGTCCCTCTTCGATCCTGTGTCTGTCCCTTCGGGGAAATGTCACGCGATGAATACCGGAGTCCTGTTAGCCCGCTACAGCCCGGTTCACCGGAGTCCTGTTAGCCCAGTGCTACAGCCTGGATTCACTCGCTGATGACCGACACGTTCGATGCTGGGTCATGGATGCCTGTCCCTGTAAGTTAGTGCCACTTTGGGTTTACGACTAGCCATGTCAGCCCGGGCTCTTTATCATATGGATGCTAGCGACACCATCATATATGTGTGCCAAAAGGCGCAAACGGTCCCGGGCAAAAGTAAGGCGACACCCGTGGGGATACCGTGCGTGAGGCCGCAAAGTGATATGAGGTGTTACATGCTAGATCGATGTGGCATTGAGTCGGGGTCCTGACACACATATTCAACCCTTTTTTAGAATTTACAATCCATTTGATCTTTTTTTGAGAATTACAGTCCATTTGCTGGTCTGGGCGAACAAATAATGTAGCGTCCATGCGGTCCATTTTTTAAAAACTATAGCCCATTTTCACTTTCTTCTAATACATGAATTTGTTGGGCTGGCTGAACAAATAATGTATCGTCCATGCGGCCCATTTATTTTTTCCTAAAAAATTATAGCCCATTTGCAATTTCTCGAAATACATGATTTTGCTGGGCTGGTTCTAATTATAATGTTGGGTTGGCGCAACAATTTTATCAAAAAATAAACAGGGGCTAAGATTTTTGTTATAAATATATTTAAATAATAAGTGCTTTATTGTTATATTGGTCCTTAAATCTTACCAAGCTTTTGTACACAATCACGAGGATTTTCATTGCCTTCATGTAAAAAATCCAGGATTATATTGTTAAAAAATAATTTTTCTAAGTTAATAAGACATGTGATATTTTTTTTCTTATATATGTAAGTATCTGTTAAATATATGATGACAATAAGAATAATATGTAATAACATGTAAAATAATAGAAATATATATAATACAGTTAGAAGGGAAACAGAAGTTGGACCTGGTGTTCCTATTCTTTTATAGCAAAATAGAACATATCTCTGCGTTTTCTTCAAAAAATACATAAGTTGGGCTGCGGATGTTTCAGGAAAAATAAAACCTAGGATGGGAGGTCCATAGGCTGGTCTATACATGACGGCCCTCGAGAAAATCCAAACCCGCATGTCGTGGGTTGTGCATGTTAAAAAAGAAAGCCTAGACGGGGCAGCCCACAACCCAGCTGATACTTGCTGGCCCACTGATAAAACAAGATACCTGCTAGATCCCCGGCTTCATTGTAAATGTATGTCCTTTAGTAACTACGTTGAAGTACCTCAAGAAAATGTAACTATGTTGAGAAACCAATGGGCCCCAACATCGGTATAGCATTAGGAGGTTGTATTTTTTCAATGAGGCACTTTCTTGCATACGGCCATGGACCTGGTGGGTCCCGACTGTCTGCCTGTCCATGTACAATCCTCTCTAGATTACTCTCTTTTGTTCAGCATGTTCACAACGACAGACAACGGCACTGCGGCGAGCACACAAAGGCGGAGGAGGACATCCAAGCCCCGGATGAGAATGAACCGGAGTCGGGGAAGGCATGTTACAATAATGGTAGATGCTATGGCTAATTTCTAGTGAAACTACTGAACTAGCCAGTGGCCAAGTGACACTACCCGACCGCTATTCCGCCCGGGTTCGATTCCACCTGATGCAGTCAAAATATCTCAATTTTTTTTCCTGTGCCATTATTGACATGTGGGTCCCCATTGTCATCTACACACACCACGTCCAACACTTGCCAAAACTTCGTCCTTCGTTTTCTCTGTTTTTCGCACACTCGACATTGTGTGGTTATTTTGAAAATAACATATCTTTTTGACTGTGCATGATCAACATGATGTTAACTAGCTAGGAGTTCCATTTTTGACCATGAATAAAATTTCCAACATTATGTTATACCTATTTGAAAAGGGCATGTTAATATAAATGCTCTGCCTCTAAAACTTGCAGTTTCTTATCTAAAACTGAAACTTGTAGTTTCTTCTCTGAGAATCACATTGTCTGCACTTTTATGTGAAACTACATTTTTAAGTGCTAAAAATAGATCTCTAGAATTCGTAAAATACTTCATATGCTCAATACTGCAAATCTGAAATTCAAAATACATTCATATCTGAAAGTACTCTCAAAATACAAAACACCAAACACAATTCACAACCTACAGATACTGACAACGCTAAGCTCCTGACAATTTACCACCTGCCCGACTATTGGGCTGGGGGGCAGTCCCCTCCTATTCCTCGGCGGCAGATAACCGCCCCGTGAAATGAGGCGAATGGCGAGGGACAGGATGGCGGAGAAGCGTCGTTGGGCCAGCTGCTTTCTCGTCTTGAAGTTGGGTGCAGTCGACAGAGACTCCACCGGCTCACTATGGCACAACACCCTCACAAAGAGCACCCTATAGATGCTCGATCCTTCAATCTCTGATTGATACTCCATCTTGGATAGATACTCCCACCACCACTGCCTCACGATCGGATTCGGTGAATCTGTTTGCTGCACGACCCAGAGGAGCAGCTCTATGTACTCCCGCGTGACTCCCTTTGGGAGTATCGTCGCCTTTTCGCTTTGTTCCATATATTTGGCCATGGATGTCACCGTCTCCGCTAATTAGTCCTTGTTCTCGAACCAAGACTGTATCTTCAACATCCTAGCTAGACTCACAGGGTCGCCGTCTGTGATCCTCACGTATCAGTTGTACTCCTCCATCGATCTACTTCTCCACAACACCTTCACTCGCCGACTGTGGTTTTTGAATGCAAGAGGAGAGGCGCGACACTGGTTTTGGATTATAACAGGAGAGGAGTGGCGCTGATTTTGGATTGGAATAGGAGAGGGGCGGTGGTTTCAAAATGGAATAGGAGAGGAGCGGCGCTGGATTTGGATTGGAACAGGAGAGGAGCGGTGGTGGTTTAAGAGGAGAGGAGCAGTGCTGGTCTTGGAAGTATTTTTTTTGTTTTGCATATTTTGGGTCAAAGTTTGACCACATACTGTATTTGCCAAGCAAAATGTGAATACATGTCACCAAAAAATGTATCGTTTGGTTCATGTCTGAATGAACTTTCAAATTATATTATTTTTGCAACATATAACATATATTTTATTTGAGAAAATCATGGTCAAATATGACCCAGAATACAAGGGAGACTAGTTAATGTGGGGTTGCCTTCTTAAATGAAGGGTAAATTGATTTTGATTTTCATCCAGTCACAACACGTTAGCCCTCTCGTCCAATCCTAAATCGCTCCCGCACGTTCCTCTCCCTCTTCTCCATTGCAAAACCACCTCCTCTCCTCTCCATCATCTCCATTCCAAAACCACCATCTCACCTCTCCCTCTTCTCCATTGCAAAAGCAGACCTCTCATCTCCATCTTCTCCATTGCAATACCACCGTCTCACCTCTCCCTCTTATCCATTGCAAAACCACCGTCTCTCCTCCCATCTTCCAAAGCTCGCACCGAACCTCTCAGAAGGACATCTATGGAGAGGATGCAGCAGCCAATCGGGCAGATCATGGCAGCGACCAGGCGAAGTTAGCCTGGTTGAAGGAGATCCTTACTTGGTTTGACAATGAGTGGGAGATTTCGAGGACGGTGAGGGACATGTGGGAATGTATCCGAAAGAGCGAGATAACAACGATGAGGGTGGAGATGTACTCCTCGGCGGCAGTCACGCCGCAGTCCTTCAATTTCATCGAGTATCTCCTCTGGGCGATGGACCAGACAAAGTCACCAAAGGCAAAAGTCAGGCGGAGTTGGTGGGCATAAAGGTCGAAGGTCGAGCATCCATAGGAGAACGAATCAATCGAGTATGGTGTGTCGTCTCTGAGGGTGCAGTGCCAGCCGAAGCCACAGGAGTATTCGTGCTCGCATCGCAAGAGGAGGTCGGATGGCACGTCGTTGCTTCCCCACTGTTCTACACTGTTCCCTCGCCGCTCGCCTCATTTGAACGGTGGCGATAGGGTTTAAGGTAAGCTTCACACTAACCTAATCTTCCATCTGCTCATGCTTACAATCAGTGTGACGGCTAATGAAAATCGTGCTTACAATCAGTCTCCGAGTACTACGCCCATCATCCTAAAATAGCTCTGGACCAAAAATGAAGTTCTGAGACTGTGTACAAATAAAGAAAAATAGATCGGTGCTTCTTTCAGAAAAGAGTACTCCCGAGAAAAGTGCCAATATAAGCTACTAGTATTTGATTAGAGGATTTGCTACCGAGAAAGATCCGTCCACAGAGAGCGCCACACATCCAACTGGTGGTAGTGGATGCCAATGCTTAGATGGAGCATGGCTGGTGTTGGTAATTTTTACTTGGCACCTCTCACTCTATATGTCGGTTCCATCCGTACATTTGTGCAGCTCCACCAAAATGCAGCTGAATAACAATGTTTGCACAGATAATGAAAAAGCGTGATTACATTATAGTGGCACTAGTGGATCAAACATACACTAATAAATAGAAGAAAATATTGTGATGGTATCATAGTATGCCATGCTGCGAGGGCGACATGGGCCCTACGATGCCTCATACGGTAGGCCTCATACTGGAAATCGACCCAATTCTCCCCGATACACCTTCTACCAGTGATGGACATCAGTGTACAGTGGTAGTACAAGGAGGGGCCTTGAGACATTCCAATCTCTATTTCTATGCAGATCAACTAAAATTAAGCACCCCAGTTTGCAGAAACACTTAAACATTAACAATGGGACTAGTTGACAAAACATATACTAACAAAGAGAAGCATTTTCTTTATCTACATTAGGAATGAAATGATAGAGAGGACACTCGCTCTATTTTAACTATATTATTACTTCATTTTATCAGTGGCACTACGGTCGAGCAGGTGGCAAGCGAGGTGTACCATGGGTCGCAAGGATGGGGGCTGGGGATGCTTAGATTGGGATCTTGAAGCTGGCTCTTTCGATCCCTATCTTCCCCGCTGATGTTTCTGCGGTAGCATTTGGGTTGTAATCCAAACATGGTTGAGCTGGTGCTGCGTACATAGCTTATGTGGCGAACTTGTCTCCTGCATAACTGCCCGTTTACACTGAGATGTTGTCAGATAATGGTTCTCTATTGTTGAGTTTCTTTAATTAAATCGGACGAAACCCCCTCTTTTGATATATAAAAAAATCAGTAGCACTAGCGGTGCCAAAACATTGCCTCAAATTAATAGTGCCACTAGATTAAGGTGCAAAATAATAACATTACTGCTTTATCATGGCAGTGTCCAAACAGTAGGACAAGAGCAGACTAAAAATGCATGATCTTTGGCGAACGGTTGGACCAAAAAGGAACATACCTCGTTATGGGAACCATATCTGTATCCAAGGCCATCGTAGAAGGGATGACACAAGTCACCAACATGGATGATTCAATTCATGGGACATTTTTGTGCAGTTCACCTAAAATGAAGCAATGTCCCATGAGCTGGCAGCTTCTTCTTCTTTAGTTGCAATAAAATTGAGCAACATGAAGGTTGGTCATGAACCTCGTGGAATGTTCAACTATCATTTGGATATCATTTGTGCAGTTCAACTAAGATCAAGCATTAAATGTATATCTCTGTTTGCACAAAAAGGTGGAAAGGAGGGTGACTAACATGTGATGAAACATACATCAAAAGAAAAAAACATGTTCCTTATCGGACTGGCGATCCTACAAGGACAGTAGCAATGTCTAAGGCACTAGCATTGCTAGATATTAGTGTGGGCATTAGGATTAGTATAACTATGACAACCATTAAATACGATATTACTTTAATGGTGCCATTGCTTCTTTTGACCAGCAACATTACGTTAACAGCTCGTAAATAGTTGGTATTCGGGCACGGGAGAGTAGGTGGACCAGGACAGTTGCATTTCTAACAAAAAGAAGCAACTTATCGTAATGGGAAATTTAGCAGGACATGAAAAACAGTGCCATTGATTCATATTACTGGAGGCATTACTTTGAAAACAACATTGGTTTAACATGTCCTTACTTTTAATAGTGGGACCGCTACATTTTACTAGTGGCATTATGTAAGAGGGACGCGGGGCAACAAATATGAGAACATGATATCTGGGTTGGTCCCTTTTTTGTTCGGTATATCCACCTTATACGGTGTGAGGCTAGCAAATCTAGTGTTGGACATACTCTATTGACTTGTCCCCCAGTCCCCACTTTCTTTCCTTTTTGAAACAATAGATCGGTTTATATCGAGTTTGTACCGTGTTTCCCTTTATTTCCCTATTAGACCAAGTGACCAATTGGATAGCCAGTCTCTCCTACTTTTCGCCCCCATTATTTCCTCTTTCGACCAAGTCCTAGATTCAGGTAACAAATCTTCCCCCACCCCACCCCCTTTCTTCCCTGTTTGAACCAAGTAGTACTATATTCGGCTGCATGAAGTAGTTTTACCTCTTAACAATAAAAATTTAGGTGGCTTCCGAACAGCCGATCGGTCCTATCTACGAGGGGGCCTGAGAATTAGTAAAAGATACAAATGCAGCAACGTCAGGAGCTGGGGAAGTAGAGCAAGGACGGTTTCGAAGGAAGTTATACCCGAGGGTCCCAGGATGTCTCTAGGTGGGCGGCGGGAGGCCTGATCTGCCCACACTATGGTAACAAGGAAGAAGGCGTCGGAGGCCCTCCCTAGCCGGCGCTGCGTGGGAGAGAAAGGCAAGGCACGCTAATTGGGATGCGCTGGCAGTCGCTAACAGTCGTCGTCGAGGATGACCACGTGAACATTGCACCTTCTCACCTTCCCAGGCGGAGGGGGTCCAACTGGATCTGTGACCAGCGGTGAGTAGAAAGAGAGTGTGGCCACCGCTATCTTGTTTAGATCTGGAGAGGACGAGAGAGTGTTAAGAGAGCAACACTAGCAAGAAAGCACAGAGGCTCCCGCCTATACAATGGAGTATTTTTCTTTTATCTATAGGAGTCGGCTTGACCTCGTCAATGACCGTCGAGAAGTCTTCATGCACATGCCCCGGGGTGTAGTTATCGTCATTTTGATCTAAAGCACCAGATTAACATATAACATGAAAAAATGACACATGACAAGAAACTATAACCTCACTACCCCAAGAAGACAACATGAATCCCGACGGACAAACTAGACGAGGATCAAAGCTCAAATTAAAGACAAACTCATAGAAAAGGAGACCTAATTAACATAGCCGGCTTGATCTAGATGGTAGCCGAGGAGTCTTCGTGCATATGCCCCCAATGACCAATGCCTTGGAGGAACTCGGTTGTCGCTGTTTAACCCTCATAGTGATCCGAAGCACATGACACCTAATAATGCGAGATGACAAGAAACCTTTTTTGAGATTTCTCATCAGAACTACAGCCATGTACAACACAGTCTGCATGATATGTAGACGATAGCCAATCCAGCCGTCTGCTGGAGTCTAGTCACATGCATGGACGAACAAATATCCCGTGTCATGCAGGGATCGTCTAGGCACCGACTTCTGTACAACACAACTCTAGTACTATTGCTCGTCTCTCTCTTCTATTAATTTAGCCAACTTGCGGGGCCGGGGAGTGTGCCTATGTTAGGTTCTCAATTGCGGTCCCATATGTGTGTGCAAACTCAATATGACGCGTGTTCCATTTGGGGAGCAGCGTGCTAGACCGACCGTTTGGGGTGTGACACAAACGCGACGGGCGTGCTATATAGATGTGTACTGCCGTTTTCTTGAGGCTTTGCTCCATGGCGCAATTCATGGATTAAAAATTATATTTAAAAGTCGAGGGCGGGGCTTTTCTAGAGTGGTAGGTGGGGCAGTTTCGCCTAGTCGGTTCGACAGAGTGGCGAGGAGATGAGGGAGTAGGCTGCTGCAAACGTAGGGTTGTGTGGTTTGATGGCGAGTTACTGTTGGACAGGTGGGGCCCTGTGATTTGACATGTCATTATCATTTTAACTGCAATGCCACGACCGGCGTGAGCCTCCCGATTCCTGACCACCCCCATGGTATATAGGTGCCTCTCCCAAAGATCCACCATGTACAGGTGGTAAGCCTGCCACATAGGCATAAATTCTTATGTGGGAAGTTAATTAAGAAGAGAGAGACTAGTCTGGTGACCCGAGAAAGAAACAATGCTAAGTTCATGTACCTAGGTGAAAAGACAATTTTGAGTCTATAGCTAATTAAATGAAGCAAGCTTAGCAACAAAAAACTAAGCACATATGAATTGGGGACTTGAGTTGCTAAGCCATTTAGTGCCCTTAGCACCTCATCTAAGCAGCATTTCATTGGAAGGGGTCTTACTCCTTGGAAAATGCAATAAATACTATGAAGAAAGAGATAGAGAGAAGTAAAGAAATACTCTTATAGCCAACCTTATAGCTAACCTTGTTGTATGGGTGACTAAGTGATGACTATGTACGACATGCCAACATCAGATAGCCTAACGCACCTGGACGGAGGAAGTAATTTCATGCATGGGAAGTAGGCAAAAAATGATCATTTATAGCCGTCTGAAACCTCCAAGGGCACGACAGCATGAGCGAGGCGACAGTCGTGGTAGACGCGACCATGATACGGGCTTCTGACAGCCCTTGGATCTGAGATCAAATGGTCGCTTGCTAAGTTGCTGAAAATTTGTAGAATAACCCTCCAGGATAGGATATTCACTCATAGGTCCAGAATCACGCCATGCAACCATTCGATGTCAAATCCATGGGCTCTCGGAATCCCGTATCATGGGAGCATGGAAAGCTTCGTATCACCTATAATTTTCTCGACACTTGATGTGCGAACACTCAGATGCATGAAGCCATTTAATTGGGCGTCTAGTAGACATGACATCTAATTGGGCCCCCATAGTACTATGCATGAATCCATTTATCCACCGGCCAAGCCACTACCCTGCCGTTCGCATGCTCCACTTAGCATTTTTACAATCGGAAAACCGCTAGCAGTTCGCTCCTACTCGTCCCCGATCGTCCTTTAACATTAGGGCAGTTTGCTCCCAGTCGTCATGTCCTCTCACATTACAATAGTTCCACTAATCCTAACCCTCCTCCCAAATCCATGGCGTCCCAAATATCCATGATCGGCGGTGAGTACAAGGTTAGAACCATCACCGGCGATGAGTTTGATGTCATCTACACCCGTTCTCTCGTGAAGGTGAAAGGATTCCTTGCTCGTTTCAGATGCACGTTCAAAAAGTCAAAGGGTGATGAGTGGGTCGCTGGGCTACATGTTGAGTACATCACAGTCCTGGGAAAATAGAAGAATCTAAAGGAGGAAGACAAGAAGAAGCCCGCCCTGATTGAGTTTTGCGTGCATAACTTGTGCTTGGTCTACCACATATGCCATGCCGACATTGAGTGCGAGGATTTTAAGAACTTCAGCGCGGGAGGCAAAGTCAAATTTCTTTTCTATAGACTTTACGAACAACAAAGAAGCCCTGGATCGGATAGGCCTCGTTTTAGACCAGCCCTTTGACCTGCAGAGGAATGGGCTAGTATCCTCCCGCCAGCCTTCAATGCTGACCCTGGCAATAGCCATGGTTGACCTTCGTACGGTAAACTGACGAAACCTCTGCCAAGTTTCATCTTGCATGGTAGTGGAATGTACTAGATAGAGACCACATCCAGTACGCTGCAATGGATGCCTACCTTTGTTTCAATACCTACAAGGGTTGGATGAAGAGCGAGAGCCAAGTGTGCGGTTCAAGCATAGAAGTATTGGCCAAGAGTAAGATGGACAAGGACGAAGTCGAGCATGTGGACGAGGAGTCCAAGTAAGGTGGCAGTGTCGTTGCTCATGGTGGTTCTAATGCAGTGTCTACCGGATTAGTTGCTTAGTTTAATTTCAGGGTGCTTAGTTTTATTTGAGGCACTACAAGAAATATGTCAACTTGTGACCTTGACTATTGGTCACTGAATGGTCATTATTTTCCATTTTTGACCTTTTTGTGACCAAAAACAGATGGTCAAAAGTTGGCGGTTGTAAACTGAAATTAACGACCTTCTCTATGAGAAGTTCGTAGACATTTACGACCAAAATATGCCTACTGTTTTGTTTTGGTCACTAGCAGCCTCCCCAGGCCACGTAGGCATCCGACGTGGCAACCCGGTCCAATTCGGTGTTTATATGTGCCGAGCCCATTAATTCGGCATTTTTAATATTTATTTTTCCTATTAATTTTTGCTAGCTACATGGGCTGGCCCAGCAATTCAGCCTTTTTGCGATCCATTTCCAATTTGGGCCTCACGATTTTTACAGAGCATTTAATTTTGGCGCCTTGGCCTTTTTGCGATCCAATTTTTGGGCCTTGGCCTCTTTGTGATCCATTCTTTTTGGGCTGTAGCCATTTCCACCAGTTTTTAATTTGGTCCAATAGACATTTCGGCCAGTTTTTAATTTGGCCACGCCTCTTTGTTTCAAATACAATTTACAGCACAGACATAGAATCAACCCAAATTCAATACCAATATATTCTCTTTTTGACCACTTTCAATCCAAGAATACATTTCAAGTAAACATAGAATAATATTCCAACAATTTGTACATATATCCTAGCATTTGCACAATAAGTTCAGCAAGCAAATATACACCAAATTCTCAGCAAGATCAACAATACATCCAAATTCCCAGAAAATACGGCATTGCAACAAACATATAAAACAAGTCGTTGACTTGGACTTCCAGCTTCTTCAAAAAAATCAGCACATAACTCTCATGTAGATGAGAAGAAAAGCCACATGTTCAGTCTCGATATGGGTAATATATGCTAAAAATAAATCCAAGAACCATGCAAGAGCCCTAGGTTTTACTATCATTTGGACACCCAGATTGGCGATCCTTCCTTACCTAATGTGTGCAAGTCCAAATAAATTAATAGACAATCCATTTTATAGAGCAAATGATATGCCCCCTTTTATCTGTAATGTATGCTAGTGATAGAACAAGGGGTAAGACTGTTATGATATGCCAGATTGCTAGCAACAGAGCTTACATGCATCTTCATATTTCAAAAGGTAACATGCATCACATCAAAATATTGTTAGCATTGAACCTACATCATATCTACAATAACATCACCAATCAGGTTGCATGTGTATGCTAGAAATCAAGAATCCAAAGGACTTCAGCTTGTTTTGAATATCTTGCCTTTATTGCTCCCAGTTCAGTAAAGAAATAGTCGAGCAGTGAGCGCTTCGCCTCATGGACTTGGCAGTGCACAATAGATTTCAGAATGGAGCATAAATAGAATACCTGGAAAAGAACAATAAAGAGCTATACAGTTAAGTAAGCATCCTTGGTTGTTCAAACAAGTGGAGAGAACATTAAAAAGCTACACAGTCTAGAATTTCTGTTAAGAAATAGTAATTTTATGTAAAGTTGCTTGAAAATAGAAAACACCTTACAAGCTTGTGAAGCTTACCATGATTTCAAAAGCATGGGTTATCTAATCTTTTATTCCATCCTCCCAAAATTTGGCTAGATGATTCTGCAACTGTTGTTGTACCCAGCTGCTCAAAATATAAACGTATAGATGAGTGCTTCACACATGTCACCAGAGGTAAATAGCAATACACATAAATGAATGAACAGGGGCATATTCTACAGCAAGATGAACCAATAGAGATATATCTTGTAGCCTACAACAATCAAGTTAGAAATCACATCCATTTTCTAATTAACCAGCACCTAAATATATACATGCACTACTTCAGGAAATTTATGACTAGGAGATATATTAATAGCAGATTACGAACTAATGTACTTGTACTTGATCTAGTTGAATAAATGCAGATTAAGTTCCAGGTACAACCAGCTCCAACGTATGCTACTAGATATTGACAGAAAAACATAGAGAGAGAGGGGGAGGAGATCCAGCGACAGTATGACTACAGCAGGCAACCCCGAGGGAAGATCTGGCGCCCCATGGATTGGTCAACCCCAGGATCTCACGCGCGCCTCCGTTGCCCAGGCCGTCCATCTCGCCCGCGAGCTTGATGGTCCCGGCCCCCACGACGACCAAGTCGTGATCCATGTGGAGCTCCACCTCCTACACGACTGATCCATGCTCCAGTGGAGGCTCGGGCTCCACTCTCGAATCCGGCGGCGCCTATAGAAAGACAGTGTAAGCTCTGCTAACAAGAAAAGAAACTTAGGAAAGTCAAACTGGTACAAATCAAATTCAGGAGAGAGTTTACACTATACTTAGCATAGCACATGAGGATGGCCAAAGATGAATAAGTTTTTTTAGGAACTATGGACAGTGGGGGAAAGCTAAATAAGTCACGTGGCTCGAATGGTCGGCATCCCTCGGATCTCATAGCTATCGCACATCACGGATGAACTATTGCAAACTAGTTATATCCACATGCCACATGTACAAAGAATATACTAAAATGGCTTGAAGCTAAAACTAATCAACCATTCATCTTCGGTACTGCAACTTTTTATTATGTAGTACAAAGATTATTATGCAGAATCTAAAATTGGCCACAGCCTTAAAGGTTATTATGCAGCATCTAAAATTAGCCAACTCTACAAAACAGTGGAGGAACCATAGGTTTGAACCCAAACAAATTTAAATCAACTAATACACTATATTCCTCCGATTAAAAAACTAATATTCCAGTAGAGAGTTAAATCAGTTCATCATGAACTAGCTTCCAACAACATAATATAGGTGAACCCACTAAACTGATGCAAACTTTATGGAAAGTTCCCAGAATTCTGAAGTTGCAACATTTCAAACAGAACTCAAACTGAAACAACTCTTCTGCATTTGATTAGTTTCCGTGTTCTATCAAAGCAAATAATTTCCATCTTCTGCACTAAAATGAGTAACATGGGATGGGAGGCATACTATCTTCTTTTTTGCATACTTCAGTGTAATTAGTTATAAGGAGGTAATTGGCTGAACATTTCTTAGTCAGAAACAACAGATTGGCTGTTGCAACAAGCCGCATCAGTCTAACAAGAACATAACTGAAAATGTAACACTAAACCAATAATCCAGAGATGCATGGCACCCACACACTAAACCAATAATCTAGAGATGCATGGCACCCACACACTAAACCAATAATCCGGAGATGCATGGTTACCTACATATCCTACTGAGCGAAGCCGGCAGACAGGTTGTTGGTCTGGTACTTGTATATGCAGTGCAGCAAACAAGAATGGTTTCCACTACATAATTTCTACCTGAAGCTGGGTTGCCATGGCCAGCATGCAACAACAGCAAAAACTAGTAGTGGCAACAGTGCTACCAAGCAGCGGCAGCGGAGCATCAGCAACGCAAGAGTAGCAGAAGCAGTGAGCAGCTACGGCATCTGGCGAGCAGCAGCAGTATGCGGCAGCGGGCAATAGAAGATAGCAGGAGCAGCGGCGACAGTAAGTGAGCGAGGGGGCGCGCCGGCGCGAGCGGGCGTGGCCAGCGAGCAGGCGCACGACGACGGGCACGGCGTACACAGGCACAAGGTCACGGCTGCAGGCGGCAGGGGCATGCGGCGCACGCGGACACGAAGCTTTGGCCATGGCGGCCTCGGCGAGCGCAGGCAACATACGGCGACGGATCGAGGGGGCCAAACAGGGGGATCGGCTGAGGAGCTCACCGCGGTGCGGATGACGAGCTTGGGGAGGCCGGAGACATCGGAGCAGCGATGGCGACACGGATCGACGGCGGAAGACGTGCGGCGGCCGACGGGGAAGAAGCTTGGATCCAGCGATGTGGGGATGCAGAGGGGAGCTGCCGAGCCCGTGGACACCTTCCCATGTCGCCATGTGGTGGGTGAGGAGGTGCAGATCCGGCGATGAGGGGGCGCCCAGCTTGAGCTGCAGAGCAGGTGGTGGCGGCGAGGTCGGGGAATGAAGGGTTTCCACGCGGGGAGAGGAGTGGATTGGGAGGGGTGGCGGCGGCGGGGAGAGGAGTGGATCGGGAGGGGGAAGGGTGCGACGGGGGGGTCGATCTGAGCTAGGGTTTGGGCTACGGGTGGGGTGGGGGGTATCTCTTTTTCTTTTTTTTTCCTTTTTTCTGTAGAAAGAGGGATGCATGGATGTGGGATGGAGATATGGATGGATGGATGGATGGCGCCATGTCATCAATCCATGGGAATGGTTCTGATTGGTTTGGAAAACCAGTGATTTAAAAGAGTTTCCAAGTACTAAAGATAGAGTTATTTTGTGAAGCAACTATCAAAAATATTTTGCAAAAGGGCATTATACAAATTTTCACTCAAGTTAGACCACATTTTATGGATGAGCACCAATTTGTATGCATTTTTTATCTTTCTAGCTATTTTTAATCATTTTTCGAGTGTCCAAACTGAGTTTTTTTTTTGAAGGACCTATAATATATTTGTTACAAAATTGGACCAAATCGTTTTTCTAAAATACTAGGCTATATTTAATGCACAATTGACCAAATTATTGGGTGTAAAAAGTTTTGATCCACCTCTGGTGAAAAAGACAAATTTTCGCCGATTCAGTTGGCAGCGAGACAAATTTAAACTACGGCTGCCTCATAGTTTACTATTTATTTTTTATAAAAATCATTTATAGGTAAAAAGTATTTATTTAATCAGAGAAACACCAAAAAATTCCAAGATTCAACCACTAGCTAGGAACGGTCATTCCCGCCGTTTTGACCCCATTTTGAAACGGGCATAAAAAATTCAAAAAAAATCAAAAAATTGGGAAACCTTCACATTGTGTCATTATATGTGGCCAAGTTCCCAGGGAAAATAACAAACTTGTAATACGGAAATTATTTTTAAAAAGTGTTCTCAGAAATGAGCTATCACGTGTGGAGATCAGTGGCTTTCAAGCCAAATGATCAATCTTATGGCCACATTCATGGCATAGTTTGTTCAAATGATCTCATATTATGCACAAGGGTTCAAATGATCTCATATTATGCACCTGGTAGACGCATTCCTGCATAACTTCCAGGGCACATATGTGCGACCACCGGATGCTAATGATTTGAGTCACATAACACAACAACCCGGAGAGTCAGCCAGGAAATTCCGGACCCGGTTCCTAACCAAAAAGAACCAAATTTTGGACTATCCGGATGCCGAAGCCCTAGTGGCCTTTAAACATAACATCAGTGACGAGTGGCTCGCCAGACATCTCAGCCAAGAGAAGCCAAAGTCCATGGCAGCCCTCACAACACTCATGACCCGCTTCTGCATGGGCGAAGATAGCTGGTCGGCCCGTAGCAACAACACAACAAGCAACCCTGGCCCATCGGAGGCCAGAGACAGCAATGGAAAGCCACGTCGCAACAGATACAAGCGCCGCAACAATAGCGATAACACCGAAGACACGACAGTCAATGCCGGATTCAGTGGCTATAAATCCGGTCAGCGGAAAAAGCCGTTGAAAAGAAACAATCCGGGCCCGTCCAGTTTGGACCACATACTCGACCGCTCGTGTCAAATTCATGGCACCCCCGATAAGCCAGCCAACCACACCAACAGAGAATGCTGGGTGTTCAAACAGGCCGGCAAGTCGAATGTTGAAAGCAAGGAAAAAGTGATGCATAGTGACGACTAGGAGGAGCCCCGGCCGCCGAACACAGGAGGACAGAAGAAATTTCCTCCCCAAGTGAAAACGGTGAACATGATATACACAACCCATATCCCCAAGCAGGAACGGAAGCGTGCACTCAGGGACGTCTACGCGATGGAGCCAGTCGCCCCAAAGTTCAACCCATGGTCTTCTTGTCCGATCACTTTTGATCGCAGGGACCACCCCACTAGTATCCGTCATGGTGGTTCTGCCGCATTGGTCCTTGATACTATCATTGACGGATTCCACCTCACTCGAGTCCTTATGGACGGTGGCTGCAGCCCAAACTTGCTTTATCAGGATACGATGCGCAAAATGGGTATAGACCCCTTGAGGATCAAACCCACAAAAACCACCTTCAAAGGTGTCATACCAAGTGTAGAGGCCTGTTGCACGGGCTCAATCACACTAGAAGTGGTCTTCGGATCTCCGGATAACTTTCGAAGCGAAGAGTTAATCTTCGATATTGTCCCCTTCCGCAGTGGCTATCACGCACTACTCGGACGAACCGCATTCGCTAGATTCAATGCGGTACCGCATTATGCATACCTCAAGCTCAAAATGCCAGGACCTCGCGAAGGTATAACAACTAATGGAAACACAGAATGCTCACTCCGCACGGAGCAGCACACTACGACCCTTACAGCAGAAGTGCAAAGCAGCCTTTTGAGGCAAACCGCCAATCCGGCAACAAGGTCCATAGACACATTCAAGCTAGTCTGGAATAACCTACAACAGAATCACCAGGCGCGTTCAGAGCTCGCCTAGCAATTCGGCCTCCGTCCTAGTCATAGTCAAGCGACAAATTTTGTGCCGCGCGTACATAACTACGCATTAAAGATACCATGGGTATAGGCGGAGGCACGGCTATGGCACGTCCCACAATGCGGTTCAACCGCCTCAGGACTAGTATATCTTTATCACTTTCTTCCATTCAGGACCCTATTCTTTGGAGGCCCTCTCTGATAGCTAGATGATCGGACCCATCACGGGAGGGAAGCACCAAGGGATCAATAAGCTTTGACGTACAAAGGAATCCCCAGGTGGTCTCTCATAATGATCATTATACCTATTTTACATACCCGCACGCAGCTCGCCCTTGGATTGGACATGTCAGATAGTCCTATTTTTGCTTATTGCACTACTTATACACATACGCTTTAACGCATCCTCGAAATAACAATGCATAGCGTCAGCTTATTATTACATTTCTTCATCTTTTTTCCCGTGTTTGTCTATTCACGACAAGTTGCTCCCGTACATTCTGGTACGTTCAGTACGCCAGGGGCTTCAGTTTACCCCATAACACGGCAAGAAAAGTCTGAACACTATCAATAGTGTGGCACCCCAAACTTATAGTATTATATGTATCAACTCCGAATCATGTCTTGGGTCAATAGTTGGGTTTGCCCGGCTCCCATGTTGTGGTGCCTTACGTTCCGCTATATCGGCTAAGGTAGCACTGGGAGAACTATTGCGATTGTGTCCCGGTTCTTGTGGACGAGCATCTTAGTAGAGAAAGCTGAAAAATGACTGTCATGATGCAGCGAGAGCTAGTCACTGTTCGAGAGGTCCCAAATCCCTAAAGATTTTTTCTGCTTCAGGCGAGGAGTCGGCCTTGTCCGATTTAGGCGTTCATAGTGCCCCAAGTTCGGCCTTCCGAATACTAGGGGCTTCACCAAAAATTAAAATTGTAGACTTCTATGGCTAAGTGAGAGTGATAAAGCTTTATAGTCTGATTGCCTGGTTCGTTGTGCTGAGCACCTCCTTCGAAGGACCCAAAACTGGGGCAAAGAGTGATCGGATTTATCCCGAACACCCCAGTACTAGCTACATGGGGGTAGAAGCCGACGACTAACCAACTCTCAGATTATAAACGACCGCACAGAAGGTAATATTTTAAACCAACAAGCATTATATAGCGCACATGAACTCATTTTCATATTATAGGATCACATGAGTACATTCATTCAAATACTACATCCTTAGAACATTCCTCCACCACAAGGCGGGCACCCTTCAGGACGCTGTCATAATACTTTTCGGGGCGGCGATGCTCCTTGCCCTCCGGTGGCCCCTCCTTCACCAGCTTCTCGGCGTCCATCTTCGCCCAGTGCACTTTTGCCCGGGCAAAAGCCCTGCACGCACCCTCAATGCAGACAGACCGCTTTATGACTTAAAGCCGTGGCCAGGCATTCACAAGCCGCCTCACCAGGCCAAAGTAGCTTCCAGACAGGGGCTCGCCAGGCCACATCCGGACTATGAGGCCCTTCATGGCCTGTTCGGCCGCTTTGTGAAGGTCGACCAGTTGCTTCAACTGGTCGCTCAAGGGCATCGGATGTTCGGTCCCAGTATACTGAGACCAGAACAAGTTCTCCGTCGAGCTCCCTTCCTCAGCCCGGTAAAATTCCGCGGCATCGGACACACTGCGAGGAAGATCTGCGAACGCTCCTGGAGAGCTCCAAACTCGGGTAAGTAAAAGGAAAGTTCCCTTCACATGCTTGCTTTGCATAATGAATTCCTTACCCGCTGCTATCTTCTGGACCACCTAAAGCTCCTGGAGGGCCTTGTGGGCTTCGGCCCTGGCATTTTTTGCATTCTCAAGGGCCTTCGCAAGCTCAGACCCTTGCGTCTTGCTGCACCTTGCCGACTCGAGCCTCTTGCTTCTCGCGCTCGATGCGCTCCTTGGCCGCTTCGTCTTCGGCCTCGGACAACACCTTCTTTAGGGATGCAAAATTCATGATGATCATGTGACTTAACAACCACATTCTTTTTTTATTCCTTATCAATATACAGACGGGGTATTACTTACCTTTGTTCTGTTCGGGATGCCTCTTGGTAAGGTTGAGCTCTTCTTCGGACCACTCAAGGTCCTGCTTCAGTGCGGAGACCTCCGCAGTGCGAGCGGCAGCGGCCAGTAGTGAAGCCTGCTTATTCACATAAGACATATTCTGATTAGACTCCTGTGATTATTATTTGATCATATGTTCGGCCTTTCTTCGCGAACGCCAAACAGAGCATCAGCTGCTACTGTCTATGCTATAACTTTTTCTTATAAATTGACTAATTACGTCAAAGCCTGTTAGGAGGCTGGCACAGGCTTCAGTCAGTCCGCTTTTAGCGGACTGAACCTTCTCTACCACCGCACTCATGACAGTGCGGTGCTCTTCGTCAATAGAAGCGCCGTGAAGCGCTTCCAGCAAGTTGTCTGGCGCCTCTGGATGGACAGAAGCCATCGGCACAGACAGCTCGCCCCCCTTAGTGGGGGTCGCCTGATAGAGTCCGAAACCACTGGAGGTTCCGGCGCAGTATTCGGGCGGGGGCCGGACTTGCTGCCCCCGTCACTAGGGCCCATGGGAGCCTTGCCTCCCATGCTCCCTGCGTCTGGGAGGTCGCCTTGAGGCGCCCCCAAAACTACCTTCCCTTGGTTTGGTGCCCTTCAGGACAACACCTCGGCGTCGTTCGAAGGGCGGGGGAGGAGGCGGTCGGGAGCGAATCATTGTTCATCTCCGACAGGCCCAGAGACCCATCCGAAGAGGATACGTCGAGATGGTCCTTGGGTGGGCTGCATGATCATGTTCGGCAAGATAAGAAACAATAAAACGAAATATACCAAAACTGTTATGGTATCCGGATACTTACGACTTCGCCAGGGGCTTGTCCCTGGGCAACCACTCCTTGTCGTTGAACGCGGCCGTGGTGGAGCGGTCTGGAAGGAAGGTTCTTCACTTCTTGGACCCTTCGGCCTCCCCGGATGGGGCGCTCTTCCTTTTCTTATCTCCCCTGGCTAGATGGGGAGAATTTTCCTCTTCCTCCTCCTCGTCTTCGTGGGAGGAGGGCGTCTCGGTGTTATCGGACGACGATTCCGATACAAACTTGCGCCGGAGACCTTTCCTGGTCTCCGCGGCCTTTTTCTTGGCCTTCTTATCTGGCGCCTCATAGGGTGTCGGAACCAGTATCTTCATCAGGAGAGTACTTGCTGGATCTTCGGGCAATGGGGCCGGATAATCGATCTGCTCCGCAGTCGATACCCATTCCTGTCAAATAATGTGGATGTTCAGATCCCTCGCATAATTATACTAGGGAAAGAAACGCTTTATGAGATATAAGGAGCTTACCGGATTAGCAGGGCACTTTGCGCTGAGTCCACGGTCCTTGGTAAGAGGAGGAGGTACCTTGGCAGACTTGAACAGCACCCTCCAAATGTCCTGGTGCGTCGTGTCGAAGAGCTCTTGCAGCGTCTGGTGCCTTGCCGAGTCGAACTCCCACATATTGAATGCCCGTCTTTGACACGGTATGATCCGGTGGAAGAGCATCACCTGGACCACGTTGACAAGCTTGATTTTCTTTCTTATCATGTTTTTAACATAGTTCTGGAGTCCGGTCAGCTCCACCGATGAACCCCAAGATAAGCCCTCCTCTTTCTAGGAGGTGAGCCGCATACGGATGCCGGATCGGAATTCAAGGGCCGCCGCCCAGTTGGTGTCGCGCGGCTCGGTGATGTAGAACCACCCCGATTGCCACCACTTTATGGTCTCCACATAGGAGCCTTCAAGCCAGGTGACATTGGGCATTTTTTCTACCATGGCGCCTACGCACTCCGCTTGCTGGCCGACCACCACCTCCGGTTTAAAATTGAAGGTCTTCAGCCATATGCCGAAGTGGGGCTTGATGCGGAGGAAGGCCTCGCACACGACAATAAATGCCGAGATGTTCAGGATGAAATTGGGGGCGAGATTATGGAAGTCTAGCCCGTAGTAGAACATGAGCCCGTGAACAAATGGGTGGACGGGAAATCCCAGCCCGTGGACAAAACGTGTAAGGAATACAACCCTTTCTTGGGGCTCGAGGGTAGGAACGATCTGCCCCGCGCCTGGGAGCCAATGCGCGATATCTGCGGCCAAGTATCCAGCTTCCCGGAGCATCATGATGTTCTCCTCCATAACGGAGGAGGCCATCCACTTGCCTCCCGCTCCGAAAATGTTTAGACTGGTTTTGTGGAGGGAATGCGAACTTGGGCGCTGGAGCTCGAGTATGCAAGAATGGATGGGCAGGAGAGAAGAAGGCGTGGGTAAAAAGGTGGAACCCTTATCCCTTTATAAGAGCGGAAGAAACTATGCGCCTCCCCACCTGCCTGGTAAATTCGCTTATTCCTCAAGCGCCATGATTAATGGTGCGGTTGGGTTACCCACACCCGTATTGATGAGAATCCCGTGATAAGGGGACACGATCTCTGCTTCGACAAGACGTGCCAAGAAATCCGTCTCGCAATATGTGCAGTAGCTGGTTGAGAAAAATGGTTCAAATAATGACCGGGCCATGGCGTGATGTCACGCTATGAAAAGTTGTCGGTAGATTATATTTGTGGAAATATTATACTCTCTACGGTGGTACGTGGAATTTGTTTTGCAGAGCCGGACACTATCCTTGTGTTCAATATCTTCTATGGAGTATTCAGAGGAGGAACCCGTCTTGCAATGTCGAAGACAATCTGCGTGTCGGACTCGTCGTCATTGAAGCCTGGTTTAGGGGCTACTGAGGGAGTCCTGGATTAGGGGGTCCTCGGACAGCCGGACTATATACTTTGGCCGAACTGTTGGACTATGAAGATACCAGATTGAAGACTTCGTACCGTGTCCGGGTGGGAATCTCCTTTGCGTGGAAGGGAATCTTGGCAATTCGGATACGTAGATCTCCTCCCTTGTAACCGACTTTGTGTAACCCTAGCTCCCTCCGGTGTCTATATAAACTGGAGGGTTTAGTCCGTAGGACAACAGCAATCATACCATAGGCTAGCTTCTAGGGTTTAGCCTCTCCGATCTTGTGGTAGATCAACTCTTGCAATACTCATATCATCAAGATCAATCAAGCAGGAAGTAGGGTATTAGCTCCATCGAGAGGGCCCGAACCTGGGTAAACATTTTGTCCCCCACCTCATGTTATCATCCACCTTAGACGCATAGTTCGGGACCCCCTACCCGAGATCCACTGGTTTTGACACTGACAATGGCCAGGGGTTTCAGCGTCAAGAAATTGGGTGATCGATTATTTTGGTTTTTGATGGCTTCCAATCATGTTGGTCATTTCATCTATGGTTTTAAGGATCATGCCTGGCCAAATTTTGTTTGTCATTTCCGCTTGTTCAAGTTATCAGTGGATTATTCTTGGAAGGGATCTGATTGGCATCTTCATGAAGTGATTCCGGAGGTTTCTACGCGATCGCCTATGGCTATCAAAAGTCCTCTAGAGTTTTTACGTATGAGTGCACAAGGAGACACATCATCTAGATCTGAATTGGCCAAATTCAATCTCATTAATGCTGACGACAGCAGGGTTTCTATTCGTGATCAGGGTTTGAAAACTCAAGATTTGATGCAAGATCATTCTTCTAATGCAGCTCTAGCTTCGAACAATTTTTCGGATAAGTTGGTATTTGGCAGCCTTCATGCACGTATGAATCGGGAGGATCTTCAAGTTATTGGCAAATGTTTCTCTGGATGCATGTTTGCAACCTTATCATGGAACCTAATCACAGAAGCGAAGCTTGAGGAATTTCTTGATTTATGGCAAGCTGGTTATACCAACGAAATCGTTCAATCGGTACTTGACATCTCTTCCCTGCCTACTAAAGAGTTTATATATAACAAGCTTCATATTTGTATGTTATGTGGGAGATGCGGTCATTTATCCGAGCATTCTTTAGATAAGAATATGTTTAATAACCAGCCCTCTAAGGAAAGTGTTGAGGCATCACCCATGAATAATTTATCTTGGTGCACAAAATGCCGGACCAAGGGTCATATTTCTTCAACGTGCCGTTTCGACAATAGCTGTTGCAATATTTGTGGTGTGAGAGGGCACGTTCAGTGGAACTGCCTTGCACGTACACATTCGATGAAACTTGTTGCTTGGTTAAAGAAAGAAGGGATTGCTGGGAATGGCCATTTTGTTGGCTCTCCGATTTTCGTTAGGCATAAAAAGATTTGGCGCAAAAAATCTAGGAGTCTGGCCCAACAAAAAAGGGATAAGAAGCAAATTTGGATTGTCAAGCGAAATGGGAGGGATCTGGCAAAATCTTTTGTCAGTTGTACCGAGAATACCCCAGACGTTTCGCCTCCTTACCAACCTATCACCACCCTCCAGATTCCCGAGACCACGGTTTCTTCTCTGTTTCGCCCGTCACCTTGCGCTCCTGAGCTCTCCTCCACTCCTCACCTCGAGCTTTCCTCCACTCCAAACCTAGCGCCTCCAGTGGCGAATCTGCCAGTGCTGCCCTATCAGTTTGTGCCGGGGGAGATGTATATTCAGTAGGGTCCGGAGGGGAGGCTGTAGCGCAACATGGTGATCGTGGATGGCCCACCTCTGGATCACTCGCAACATGCGCTTGTGATGGTGGTGCCGCCCCCTGGAGATCTGCAACGGGAAGCAGTTCTTGCAGAGGTCAGAAGAGTTCTTCGAGGTGATCATGGTGCGCCTACTATTGAGGGTGAGATCTATCCTTTCTGCATGGGTTTGATTCGTTTCAATGACAGTGTTGTTAGAGATACGCTGATTAGTAGAGGGGATTGAAAGAGATGTGTGGGTTATGCTACTTGGGTTTCCTCTGAACTATCAAACAGAGCATTACATCATTAAGGCAGTGTCATGTTTTGGAAGATGTATCTATTGGCACCGCCCTAGTCATAAAATCTCATGTGTTGGTTCCTGTACTGATTAATGAACTTGCTCGGGTGCCTTTTAGTCTGGTGGTTAAGAGATTTACTGATATCAGTGGGCTAGGAACCTCGTGGACCATCCTTGTGTATGTACTTAATGACAGAAATCCTAGCCAGGGCCTTGTGGGCGATGAGGAGGCTCTGCCTCCATTGGGTGTTTCCCCACATCCGGAGCATCTTCCTTTTCTAAATGCAATGCAGCAGCAACAGCATGATGCTCAATTTTGGCAGCTCCAGAACGCTGCCAATGCCTGGGAGGCCGCTACACCTCCCCCCCACCATAGCAGGGTTGGGGCGAATGTCCAGTACTTCCACATGTTCCACCAGTGTATCTAGATTTTAGTTATAGAAATTACACTGGTTATGATGGGCCCTCTATGATGGATGGGATACAGACTGCTGATTCTGGTTTTGATGATGGGCTGCGGGTTTGGAATGAACATGTTGCAATGGTCGAAGATGTGGCACACAGATTTGTTCAGGAAGCCCTATAGGAGATATTTCTTTTCAGCAGATGAATGCACATGATGTGGTTTTGGAAGTGCCTGAGGAGGAGAATTGGCTCTCTTTCATGATCTGCTTCTATTGCACTGTTTGCAGATGGTTTACAGAGCACTCTAGTGGATCTTGTGGGCCGGGCCTGCTTCTCATGCTTCCCATTTTCACCATTTGCACTAGGCACCGATGTCATTTGCTTTCCTCGGGATGCTTGGTCGATCTGCTGTGTTTTTTTGCTGCACAATTGAACAGAGTTTGTCAACGGCTGGGTGCTGACCCCATGGTTGTGGAAGACAACAATCAGGAAGTCAACTTTCCACTTCTTGACCCACAGCTTGAGATGATGGAGATGGATGTGGTTACTAATAAGAGAAAGCGCAGAATGATCACGCCGCTGGATGTATCTGAGGTCACGCACAGTGTGCGCGCAACTAGGTACCGGGGCTTTAAGCCACCTTCTCTGGTAGACACCAAACGTAAACCCTCATATGTCAAACCAAGGAGGACTCTGGATATCTTGGAGCTGCAGCAAGGCAAGAGCACTGAAGAAACATCAGTCTCCACTCAAGTCCCTCCTAGCACTACAATTGAAACTCTGCAATATTTGGGAACAACTCAGTGTGCCATTCCACAGGAGGAGCTCACTAATGAGAAGCTTCTTGCGCCTCTCAAGGGCAAGGAGAAGGACGAGGCCTAGGAATTTAATTTTGCTGTTTGTTTCTGCTGCATTGTGGAATTTTACTAGGGTTCTTCTAAACTTATTTATTCGTGTTATCTAGTTTGTTGCAAGACTGAGTGGCATCTGTTATGTGGAATATTTTGTGTTGGAATATTCGTGGTTTAAATGCTAGTACTAAGTGTGATGCACTTCATGTTGGGGAACGTAGCACAAATTCAAAATTTTCCTACGTGTCACCAAGATCTATCTATGGAGTCATCTAGCAACGAGGGAGGAGTGGATCTACATACCCTTGTAGATCGCGCGCGGAAGCGTTCAAGAGAACGGGGTTGAAGGAGTCGTACTCGTCATGATCCAAATCACCGATGATCCTAGCGCCGAACGGACGGCACCTCCGCGTTCAACACACGTACGGAGCAGCGATGTCTCCTCCTTCTAGATCCAGCAAGGGGGAAGGAGAGGTTGATGGAGATCCAACAGCACGACGGCGTGGTGGTGGAAGTAGCGGGATTCCAACAGGGCTTCGGCAAGCGCTGTGGGAAGAGGGAGATGTGTCATGGGAGGGAGAGGGAGGCGCCAGGGCTTAGGTATGGTTGCCCTCCCTTCCCCCCACTATATATAGGGCCAAGGGAGAGGGGGAGGGCGCAGCCTTGCCCCTTCCTCCAAGGAAGGGTGCGGCCAAGGGGGGGGAGGAGTCCATCCTCCCCAAGGCACCTCGGAGGTGCCTTCCCCCTTTAGGACTCTCCCCTCCTCTTGTCCCTTTGGCGCATGGGCCTCTAGGGGCTGGTGCCCTTGGCACATGTAGGCCAAGGCGCACCCCCTACAGCCCATGTGGCCCCCGGGGCAGGTGGCCCCCGGGGCAGGTGGCCCCACCCGGTGGACCCCGGGACCCTTCCGGTGGTCCCGGTACAATACCGGTGACCCCGAAACTTGTCCCGATGGCCGAAACAGCACTTCATATATATAATTCTTTACCTCCGGACCATTCCGGAACTCCTCGTGACATCCGGGATCTCATCTGGGACTCCGAACAACTTTAGGGTTACCGTATACTAATATCTCTATAACCCTAGCGTCACCGAACCTTAAGTGTGTAGACCCTACGGGTTCGGGAGACATGCAGACATGACCGAGATGACTCTCCGGTCAATAACCAACAGCGGGATCTGGATACCCATGTTGGCTCCCACATGTTCCACAATGATCTCATCGGATGAACCATGATGTCAAGGACTTAATCAATCCCGTATACAATTCCCTTTGTCTATCGGTACGATACTTGCCCGAGATTCGATCGTCGGTATCCCGATACCTTGTTCAATCTCGTTACCGGCAAGTCTCTTTACTTGTTCCGTAACACATCATCCCGTGATCAACTCCTTGATCACATTGTGCACATTATGATGATGTCCTACCGAGTGGGCCCAGAGATACCTCTTCGTTTACACGGAGTGACAAATCCCAGTCTCGATTCGTGCCAACCCAACAGACACTTTCGGAGATACCCGTAGTGCACCTTTATAGCCACCCAGTTACGTTGTGACGTTTGGCACACCCAAAGTATTCCTACGGTATCCGGTAGTTGCACAATCTCATGGTCTAAGGAAATGATACTTGACATTAGAAAAGCTTTAGCATACGAACTACATGATCTTGTGCTAGGCTTAGGATTGGGTCTTGTCCATCACATCATTCTCCTAATGATGTGATCCCGTTATCAATGACATCCAATGTCCATGGTCAGGAAACCGTAACCATCTATTGATCAACGAGCTAGTCAACTAGAGGCTTACTAGGGACATGGTGTTGTCTATGTATCCACACATGTATCTGAGTTTCCTATCAATACAATTCTAGCATGGATAATAAATGATTATCATGAACAAGGAAATATAATAATAACTAATTTATTATTGCCTCTAGGGCATATTTCCAACAGTCTCCCACTTGCACTAGAGTCAATAATCCAGTTCACATCGATATGTGATTAACACTCAAGGTCACATCCCCATGTGACTAACACCCAAAGAGTTTACTAGAGTCAATAATCTAGTTCACATTACCATGTGATTAACACTCGATGAGTTCTGGGTTTGAACATGTTATGCTTGTGAGAGATGTTATAGTCAACGGGTCTGAATCTTTCAGATCCGTATGTACTTCGCAAATCTCTATGTCATCTTGTAGATGCAGCTACTACGCTATATTTGGAGCCATTACAAATAATTGTTCTACTATATGAATCTAGTTTACTACTCAGAATAATCTAGATTAGTGTCAAAGTTTGCATCGGCGTAACCCTTTACGACGAACTCTTTTACCACCTACATAATCGAGAAAATTCCTTAGTCCACTAGTTACCAAGGATAACTTTGACCGCTGTCCTGTGATCCATTCTTGGATCACTCTTGTACCCCTTGACTAACTCATGGCAAGGCACACTTCAGGTGCGGTACACAGCATAGCATACTGTAGAGAGCCTATGATAAAAGCATAGGGTACGACCTTCATCCTTCCTCTTTCTTCTGCCGTGATCGAGCTTTAAGTCTTAACTTCATACCTTACAACTCAGGCAAGAACTCCTTCTTTGACTGATCCATCTTGAACACCTTCAAGATCATGTCAAGGTATGTGCTCATTTGAAAGTACTATTAAGCGTTTTGATCTAACCTTATAGATCTTAATGCTCAATAATCAAGTAGCCTAATCCAGGTTTTCCATTGAAAAACACTTTTCAAATAACCCTATATGCTTTCCAGAAATTCTACGTCATTTCTGATCAACAATATGTCAACAACATATATTTATCAGAAATTCTATAGTGCTCCCACTCACTTCTTTGGAAATACAAGTTTCTCATAAACTTTGTATAAACCCAAAATCTTTGATCATCTCATCAAAGCATACATTCCAACTCCGAGATGCTTACTCCAGTCCTTAGAAGGATTGCTGGAGCTTTGCATACTTATTAGCATCTTTCAGGATTGACAAAACCTTCCGGTTGTATCACATACAACCTTTCCTCAAGAAAATCGTCGAGGAAACAATGTTTTGACATCCTATCTGCAAGATTTCATAAATAATGCAGTAATCACTAATATAATTCCAACAGACTCTTAGCATCGCTACGAGTGAGAAAGTCTCATCATAGTCAACTCTTTGAACTTGTCGGAAAACATCTTAACGACAAGTCGAGCTTTCTTAATGGTGACATTTACCATCATTGTCCGTCTTCCTTTTAAAATCCATCTGCACTCAACAGCCTTATGACCATCGAGTTGTTCTGTCAAAGTCTACACTTTGTTTCCATACATGGATCC
Source organism: Triticum aestivum (assembly GCF_018294505.1). Taxonomy (NCBI): domain Eukaryota; kingdom Viridiplantae; phylum Streptophyta; class Magnoliopsida; order Poales; family Poaceae; genus Triticum; species Triticum aestivum. The sequence goes on from NC_057794.1 coordinate 184,941,555, forward strand.
TCTCTCGGATTTTATGGCCTCGAGCCATTTATCGGAATCCGGGCCCACCATCGCTTCTCCATAGCTTGTAGGTTCATTGTTGTCTAGCAACATGACTTCCAAGACAGGATTACGTACCACTCTGAAGTAGTACGCATCCTTGCCATCGCACAAGGTTTGGTAGTGACTTGATCTGAAGTTTCATGATCACTATCATAAGCTTCCAGTTCAATTGGTGTAGGTGCCACAGGAACAACTCCCTGTGCCCTGTCACACACTAGTTGAAGAGGCGGTTCAATAACCTCATCAAGTCTCCACCATCCTCCCACTCAATTCTTTCGAGAGAAATTTTTCCTCGAGAAAGGACCCGATTCTAGAAACAATCCCTTATTGCTTTCGGTTCTGAGACAGGAGGTATACCCAACTGTTTTGGGTGTCCTATGAAGATGCATTTATCCGCTTTGGGTTCGAGCTTATCAGCCTGAAACTTTTCGCATAAGCGTCGCAGCCCCAAACTTTTAAGAAATGACAGCTTAGGTTTCTCTAAACCATAGTTCATACGGTGTCATCTCATCGGAATTACATGGTGCCCTATTTAAAGTGAATGTGGTTGTCTCTAATGCCTAACCCATAAACTATCGTGGTAATTCGATAAGAGACATCATGGTATGCATCATATCCAATAGGGTGCAGTTATGATGTTCAGACACACCATCACACTATGGTGTTCCAGGTTGTATTAGTTGTGAAACAATTTCCACAATGTCTTGATTCTGTGCCAAACTCATAATTCAGATATTCATCTCTATGATCATATCATAGATATTTTATCCTCTTGTCACGACGATCTTTCAACTTCACCCTGAAATTACTTGAACCTTTCAATAATTCAGACTCGTGATTCATCAAGTAAATATACTCAACATCTACTCAAATCATCTGTGAAGTAAGAACATAACGATATCCAATACATGGCTCAGCACTCATTGGACTGCACACATCAAAATGTATTTCTTCCAACAAGTTGCTTTCTAGTTCCATTTTACTGAAAACGAGGCTTTCAGTCATCTTGCCCATGTGGTATGATTTGCATGTCTCAAGTGATTCAAAAATCAAGTGAGTCCAAACGGTCCATTTGCATGGAGTTTCTTCATGCATATACACCAATAGACATGGTTCGCATGTCTCAAACTTTTCAAAACGAGTGAGCCCAAAGATCCATCAACAAGGAGCTTCTTCATGCGTTTTATACTGATATGACTTACGTGGCAGTGCCACAAGTAGGTGGTACTATCATTACTATCTTATATCTTTTGGCATGAACATGTGTATCACTACGATCGAGATTCAATGAACCATTCATTTTAGGTGCAAGACCATTGAAGGTATTATTCAAATAAACAGAGTAACCGTTATTCTCCTTAAATGAATAACCGTATTGCGATAGACATAATCCAATCATGTCTATGCTCAACGCAAACACCAATCTCGATGGTAGAGGGAGCGTGCGATGCTTGATCATATCATCATTGGAAACACTTCCAACACATATCGTCAGCTCACCTTTAGCTAGTCTCCGTTTATTCCGTAGCTTTTATTTCGAGTTACTAACACTTCGCAACCGAATCGGTATCTAATACCCTGGTGCTACTAGGAGTACTAGTAAAGTACACATCAACACAATGTATATCCAATATACTTCTATCGACCTTGCCAGCCTTCTCATCTACCAAGTATTTAGGGTAATTCTGCTCCAGTGGTTGTTCCCCTTATTACAGAAGCACTTAGTCTCGGGTTTGGGTTCAACCTTGGGTTTCTTCACTAGAGCAGCAGCTGAATTGCCGTTTCATGAAGTATCCCTTCTTTCCCTTGCCCTTCTTGAAACTAGTGGTTTCACCAACCATCAACAATTGATGCTCCTTCTTGATCTCTACTTTTGTGGTGTCAAACATCGCGAATATCTCAAGGATCATCATATATGTCCCTTATATATTATAGTTCATCACGAAGCTCTAGCAGCTTGGTGGTAATGACTTCAGAGAAACATCACTATCTCATCTGGAAGATCAACTCCCACTTGATTCAAATGATTGTTGTACTCAGACAATCTGAGCAAAAGCTCAACAATTGAGCTTTTCTCCCTTAGTTTGCAGGCTAAGAAAATCGTCGGAGGTCTTATACCTCTTGATGTGGGCACGAGCCTAAAATCCCAATTTCAGCCCTCGAAACATCTCATATGTTTCGCGACGTTTCAAAACGTCTTCGGTGCCTCAACTCTAAGCCGTTTAACTGAACTATCACGTAGTAATCAAAATGTGTATGTCAGATGTTCGCAACATCCACAGACAACGTTTGAGGTTCGGCACACTGAGTGGTGCATTAAGGACATAAGCCTTCTATGAAGCAATGAGGACAATCCTCAGTTTACGGACCTAGTCCGCATAATTGCTACTATCAACTTTCAACTAAATTTTCTCTAGGAACATATCTAAACAGTAGAACTGAAGTGCGAGCTACGACATAATTTGCAAAGACCTTTTGACTATGTTCAGGATAATTAAGTTCATCTTATGAACTCCCACTCAGATAGACATCCCTCCAGTCATCTAAGTGATTACATGATCCGAGTCAACTAGGCCGTGTCCGATCATCACGTGAGACGGACTAGTCATCATCGGTGAACATCTTCATGTTGATCGTATCTACCATACGACTCATGCTCGACCTTTCGGTCTCTTGTGTTCCGAGGCCATGTCTGTACATGCTAGGCTCGTCAAGTCAACCTAAGTGTTTCGCGTGTGTAAATCTGGCTTACACCCGTTGTATGTGAACGTAAGAATCTATCACACCCGATCATCACGTGGTGCTTCGAAACGACGAACTTTCGCAACGGTGCACAGTTAGGGGGAACACCTTCTTGAAATTTTAGTGAGGGATCATCTTATTTACTACCGTCGTTCTAAGTAAACAAGATGCATAAACATGATAAACATCACATGCAATCAAATAGTGACATGATATGGCCAATATCATATTGCTCCTTTGATCTTCATCTTGGGGCTCCATGATCATCATCGTCACCGGCATGACACCATGATCTCCATCATTATGATCTCCATCATCGCGTCTTCATGAAGTTGTCTCGCCAACTATTACTTCTACTACTACAGCTAACGGTTAGCAATAAAGTAAAGTAATTACATGGCGTTGTTCAATGACACGCAGGTCATATAATAAATAAAGACAACTCCTATGGCTCCTGCCAGTTGTCATACTCATCGACACGCAAGTCGTGATTCCTATTACAAGAACATGATCAATCTCATACATCACATATATCATTCATCACATCCTTTTGGCCATATCACATCACATAGCATACCCTGCAAAAACAAGTTAGACGTCCTCTAATTATTGTTTGCATGTTTTACGTGGCTGCTATGGGTTTCTAGCAAGAACGTTTCTTACCTACGCAAAAACCACAATGTGATATGCCAATTGCTATTTACCCTTCATAAGGACCCTTTTCATCGAATCCGATCCGACTAAAGTGGGAGAGACAGACACCCGCTAGCCACCTTATGCAACTAGTGCATGTCAGTCGGTGGAACCAGTCTCACGTAAGAGTACGTGTAAGGTCGGTCCGGGCCGCTTCATCCCACGATGCCGCCGAATCAAGATAAGACTAGTAACGGCAAGCATATTGAACAAAATCAATGCCCACAACTACTTTGTGTTCTACTCATGCATAGAAACTACGCATAGACCTAGCTCATGATGCCACTGTTGGGGAACGTAGCACAAATTCAAAATTTTCCTACGTGTCACCAAGATCTATCTATGGAGTCATCTAGCAACAAGGGAGGAGTGGATCTACATACCCTTGTAGATCGTGCGCGGAAGCGTTCAAGAGAACGGGGTTGAAGGAGTCGTACTCGTCGTGATCCAAATCACCGATGATCCTAGCGCCGAACGGACGGCACCTCCGTGTTCAACACACGTACGGAGCAGCGACATCTCCTCCTTCTTGATCCAGCAAGGGGGAAGGAGAGGTTGACGGAGATCCAATAGCACGACGGTGTGGTGGTGGAAGTAGCGGGATTCCAACAGGGCTTCGCCAAGCGCTGTGGGAAGAGGGAGATGTGTCATGGGAGGGAGAGGGAGGCGCCAGGGCTTAGGTATGGTTGCCCTCCCTTCCCCCCACTATATATAGGGCCAAGGGAGAGGGGGAGGGCGCAGCCTTGCCCCTTCCTCCAAGGAAGGGTGCGGCCAAGGGGGGGGGAGGAGTCCATCCTCCCCAAGGCACCTCGGAGGTGCCTTCCCCCTTTAGGACTCTCCCCTCCTCTTGTCCCTTTGGCGCATGGGCCTCTAGGGGCTGGTGCCCTTGGCCCATGTAGGCCAAGGCGCACCCCCTACAGCCCATGTGGCCCCCGGGGCAGGTGGCCCCCGGGGCAGGTGGCCCCACCCGGTGGACCCCCGGGACCCTTCCGGTGGTCCCGGTACAATACCGGTGACCCCGAAACTTGTCCCGATGGCCGAAATAGCACTTCATATATATAATTCTTTACCTCCGGACCATTCCGGAACTCCTCATGACGTCCTGGATCTCATCCAGGACTCCGAACAACTTTCGGGTTACCGCATACTAATATCTCTATAACCCTAGCGTCACCGAACCTTAAGTGTGTAGACCCTACGGGTTCGGAAGACATGCAGACATGACCGAGATGACTCTCCGGTCAACAACCAACAGCGGGATATGGATACCCATGTTGGCTCCCACATGTTCCACGATGATCTCATCGGATGAACCACGATGTCAAGGACTTAATCAATCCCGTATACAATCCCCTTTGTCTATCGGTACGATACTTGCCCGAGATTCGATCGTTGGTATCCCGATACCTTGTTCAATCTCGTTACCGGCAAGTCTCTTTACTCGTTCTATAACACATCATCCCGTGATCAACTCCTTGATCACATTGTGCACATTATGATGATGTCCTACCGAGTGGGCCCAGAGATACCTCTTCGTTTACACGGAGTGACAAATCCCAGTCTCGATTCGTGCCAACCCAACAGACACTTTCGGAGATACCCGTAGTGCACCTTTATAGCCACCCAGTTACGTTGTGACGTTTGGCACACCCAAAGTATTCCTACGGTATCCGGGAGTTGCACAATCTCATGGTCTAAGGAAATGATACTTGACATTAGAAAAGCTTTAGCATACGAACTACATGATCTTGTGCTAGGCTTAGGATTGGGTCTTGTCCATCACATCATTCTCCTAATGATGTGATCCCATTATCAATGACATCCAATGTCCATGGTCAGGAAACCGTAACCATCTATTGATCAACGAGCTAGTCAACTAGAGGCTTACTAGGGACATGGTGTTGTCGATGTATCCACACATGTATCTGAGTTTCCTATCAATACAATTCTAGCATGGATAATAAACGATTATCATGAACAAGGAAATATAATAATAACTAATTTATTATTGCCTCTAGGGCGTATTTCCAACACTTCACAATAAGATTGATGAGTCCAACTGCTCGATCGTATGCTTACAAGAAACTAAGAAGCTTGAGTTTGATCATTCTTTTATTAGAAAATGTTGCCCGAGGAGACTTGATAAATTTGAGTTTATTCCATCTGATGGTGCTTCGGGTGGTCTAGTTATTGTATCTTGTAGCAACCAATTTTTGTGCCAAATAATTCATCAGTTTCCATTTGTAATCACTATCAAAATGACCTCGGTTCAAACAAATAAAATTTGGTTCCTTTCTAACATTTACGGGCCATGTGATGGACCTTAGAGGGTAATGTTCACTGATTGGATGGACAATATAAACATAGAAACTGAAGATCTTTGGCTTTTCATGGGTGATTTCAACTTCATGCGCTCTTTGGATAACAGAAACCTACCAGTTGGAAATGTGGATGATGTGATCAAATTTAATGAGATTATCAGTCATCTTGGATTGCTCGAAATTCCAATCAAAGGAAAGAGATACACTTGGAGTAACATGCAAGAAACTCCTTTACTAGAGCAATTAGACTGGTTTTTTTCTTCTCCCGAATGGATTTTGAAATTCCCCAATACCATAGCAAAACCAATTGCCCGCCTGATCTCTGATCATGTGCCTTGTATGCTTTAAGTGGAAACATCGATCCCAAGATCTAAGATTTTTAGATTTGAAAACTTTTGGCCCTCTCACCTGGATTTTTGGAGGTTGTGAAATCATCCTAGCATGCTCCCATTAAGGGCTCTTCCAGTGCCACAAGAATCTCTGCAAAATTAAAGAGACTTTGGTATGCTTTAAAAATGGAGTAAATCAATCTCTAAGTTAAAACTGTTAATTGAAAATTGTAATAGAATTCTACTCCAAATGGACAACCTCGAGGAATTGAGACAGCTTTCCATTCCTGAAGCCAAATTCAGGAACATTTTAAAAGCACATTTATTACGTTTGCTTAAATACCAAAGTGAGTATTGGAAAAAACATAGCACGTTTTGGTGGGCAGTCCAAGGTGAGGAAAATACTAAATATTTTCAAGCACGAGCAACTGAAAGATTGCAGAGAAATGCCATCACAAATCTGGTTTTAACTGATGGCCGCTTGGTGGAAAATCATGATGAAAAGGCATCAACTTTTTATGATTGCTTTAGAAGGAGAATGGGGGTGTCATCTCAGCATGTGTATGATTTTGAGCTCGCCAACCTAATTCAAAAATGTCAAGGTCTGGAAGAGCTTTCAATTCCATTTACGAAAGAAGAAACTGACAATGTGATCAAAATAATTCTGGCTGACCGTGCACCAGGACCTAATGGTTTCAATGGGCTTTTCCTTAAAGTATGTTGGGATATAATTAAAGAGGATTTCTACTCTCTGTGTGAGGAATTCTGGAAGGGGACAATCAATTTGCAATGTTTAATACATCTTTAATCACACTAATACCGAAGAAGCTGGCACCTGAATCAGTCAATGATTATAGACCAATCTCCTTGCTAAACTGTGTGCTCAAAGTTATAACAAAAATTCTTTCAGAAAGACTTCAACGCTGGATTCTAAAGGTGGTACTTCAAAATCAATATGGATTCATTAAAACTAGGATAACTCAAGATTGTCTCTGCTGGGCCTTCAAATATTTGTATCAGTGTAAACAATCGGACAAGGAAATTGTGATTTTAAAACTAGATTGCGAGAAGGCCTTCAACACAATGGAACATTCTTTCATTTTGAAGATGCTAGAATGCAAGGGTTTTGATGACAGGTGGTGTATGTGGATTAAAATGCTGCTACAATCAGGATCTTCATCGATTCTACTAAACGGAATACCTGGCACAGAATTCAAGTGTAAACGAGGTGTGAGACAGGGTGACCCAATATACCCCTTGTTATTTGTGCTCGCGGCATATTTATTACAGTCTTTAATTAATAAAGCTTGGCTGGAAGGTTTAATCTCACTCCCCATTGGTACATTAATCAACCTGCTTCAGAAGACTACCCACTGGTACAATATGCCGATGATACATTAATCATCCTCCCAGCAAATCAACAAGAGCTTCAAACAATTAAGGAGATTCTTGATTTTTATGCCCGGGCAACTGGTTTGAAAATTAACTATGCTAAGTCTCAATTATTGCCAATTAATGTGAAGCCACAAAAAACTTTTGATCTGGCCAATGCTCTAGGATGCCAAGTTGGGGAGATGTCGTTCACCTACCTAGGTTTGCCTCTTGGTGGAACGAGGCCCACTGTAAGAGAGTTGATGCCTTTGGTCGACAGAATTGAGAGAAGATTGACAGGAACTGCTATCCGGTTATCTTACGGAGAACGAGTACAACTGATTAACTCTGCGCTCTCATCACTGTTATATTTTGCCATGTGTATTCTAAAACTTCCACTCAAGTTGATTTAGACCTTTGATAGAGCAAGAAAGCACTGTTTATGGAGGAAAGAAGTGGACAGAGACGCTAAAACCCACTCCTTGGCCGCTTGGGATATGGTTTGCCGCCCCAAGAAAAAAGGAGGTCTTGGGGTTTTAAACCTACAAGTCCAAAACAAAGCACTACTGCTCAAGTACCTTCATAAATTTATTCAAAAAGAGGATGTCCCTTGGGTAATGCTAGTTTGGAATGCCCACTATGATGTTACACGTCCCCATGCAAAACCACATTGTGGTTCTTTTTGGTGGCGTGATGTCTTCTCTGATGGATATTTACCATGGAATCACCTCGTGTATACCTGCCGTGGGGGACACGATCTTGCTTTGGAAAGATGTTTGGATCAATGAAAGACCGTTGATGGACTCGCATGAACATCTATTCTCGTTTGCCAACAACGAAGACATCTCATTGGCATAATACTACAGCAATAATGATCACGTGGACAACTTCATGCTTCCTTTGCCAATGGAAGCCAGAGCGGAGCTGGATAATATACAAGAGATCATGGAAGGGATCAACTTGGAAGCTATGGGAACTGATGAATGGATTCTTTGCTAGGGTGATACTGATTTTAAACCGAAGAAGTTTTACAAATTCATGTTCAGAAATATATTGGCTCCACAATGCATCACCTCCGTTTGTAAAATAAAATGTATCATGAGACATAAACTATTTACGTGGTTGATGTTGCATGATAGGGTCGACACAAGGGATTTGCTTCTAAGAAGGCATTTTAATATTGGAGAAGATCACAATTGCCCAATGTGCAACATGGAGGTACTAGAAACAACCGCCCATCTATTTTATGAGTGTCCTTTTGTTGCAATGTGTTAGGAAGTTGTGGGTATCAATTGGGATAATCACTAGGACATGCAACACAAATATGAGAGAGCTAAAGCAAGATGGAAGGGACCTATGTTCAAAGATATAACCATATTGACCTCCTGGAATATTTGGAAGCAATGCAACAGAGAGGTATTTTATGGAGAGACGGCCACACACGCAATGTGGCTGAGGAAACTCAAGGAAGATTTTGTGATCTTGGGTTACAGGATCAACCCTCAAAAATTAACCTTTTTAGAAGGCTTTAGCAGCTCTTTGTCTTTTTAATCTCCTGCTTTACATAGGCTAGTTTAGTGCCTACTGGATTCTTTTAAAAGCCATGTAAAACACCCTATTCTCTAATGTTAACCATTGGTTAACATCTCAATAAATAAAAGAAAAACAACAGTAGGAGGCTCTCCTGTTGTTTTCACTGGTCCAAAAAAAGTTAGGTTAGTTTCTAGGTTAGTTAGTGTGATGGTGATGTCATCTTGTTCTCCAAGAGATGATACTTGGCAAGATAACCAAATATGACATACTTGTAAATATTCCAAAAGCTTGAAATATCATAAAAGGGTTTTTGATGGATTTTTTAGGTGTTGTTTTCACCCACCAAATTTTTTGTTATGTTTATGTTGTACTAATTTCATTTACTCTTTGTCATTGCAGGTGTTGACAGATGGTGGGCGCAGGTCGAGAGCGCTCCGAGCCTCCTTCTTCCTCGGCGCGTGCTGGGAGGGGTGGCTATATTCCACCCCGGCAGCTTCGTAGAGCACTCGTAGACAGCATGGCGACACCAGCGGGCCCTTCTTATCGGCCGGGAGAGGTCGGGGGAAGACGAAGAGGGGATCTAGAGGTGGACGTGGTGGCGGGAGAGATAGGAAGGCTGTTGTGCCTTCCTCGCCGCCACCCGAAGCTGATTCTCCGGACCACCGGAGTGCTCCGTCTCAGGTGGAGCCATCAGACTTGGACCTGTCTCGGACTCCGGTCCACGAGCCTCGATCTGACGAGCCTCGTGTCGTCGAGCCTTCATCGCAGGAGACTCGGGCCCCAGAGTCTTCATCCCACGAGACTCCGGTCCCAGAGTATTTGTACCAGGTGACTCCGGAGACTAGTGGCCCTGCTGATGGTGAGGAGACTCGGTCTGAGAATAGTTTTAGTGATGGCGTTGAGCAGGGCAAGAAGGTGTACCAACATGGTGGTACGAAGCTCCCGGCCCTGCCGGCGACCCACGATCAGAGGTGGTTGATTCAGCCTAACGGGGAGAAGTAAGTGCATTTACTCTATTTTAACGTTTGTCCATCATGTTTCTTAAAATTAATATCTAATGTGTTCGCCTTGTTATACTATAGGGGTTGGATACACCCCGATGGTGTCCGCAGGCCCAACCAGGTCCTTGGTACTCTAGTCCGGCACCACTTCCTGAGGTGGGTCACGTTGCCCGATGAGGGTCAGGCTCCATAGCTAGCAATGAGCTGGGAGCTGTATGTGGCTGCCCCGGCCCCTCCAGGGGATAGGGTTGACGGTGTCGTGTACGAGACGATGGCCAACATTGTGAGGCGGCGGTTTTCAGTAATTTCTACTATACAGAAATCAACATTGCCTAGTGATTGTACTAATCAGTGTTGTCTTGTTCGATTGCAGACCTTCTATATGGTTGTTGAGGAACACGAGGCGGAGGCAGCTAGGGTTATCGAATCCGAGTGCAAGCGCCAACTTCAGAACTTACGGCACAGGGCTAGGGGGTAGGCTGTTCGAGACTACTACGCCTCGAATAACATTAGGAGGCCCAAGAAGAAGTGTTGCCTCAACAATCTGAGTAAGGAGAAGTACATGAAGGTAATTAACTATTCTTAAGGTAATTAATTGTTGGGAGGCGTTGGTGGATGAGTGGTGCTCTCCCCAATGGCTAGCTGAACACAACAAGGCCAGGGATATGCGTTCCAAAATGCGAGGTGTGCCACACCACCAAGGGAACTCCAACCTGTTTGACTACGGGGATCACTGGGTATATGGTTTCATCCCTTATCGATTCATGCAATTTCATTCTTCATGGTAGCTTCAGCCCTAAATTAATGTGTTGTTCCTCTCTTTTAGGCGAGACAAAACAAGAAGGAAGTGCCACCGCTATACGACCTCTATGCCATGGCCCATATGGCCCTGTTCAAAAAGGCCAAGGCGTTCTCTGAAGAAGATCTCAATTATCCAGAGAGCTTCACCTGTTGGAGAACGTAGCAATAATTCAAAATTTTCCTACGTGTCACAAAGGTCAATCTAGGATATGCTAGCAACGAGAGAGAGGGAGTGCATCTTCATACCCTTGAAGATCGCTAAGAGGAAGCGTTACAAGAACGCGGTTGATGGAGTCGCACTCGCGGCGATTCAAATCGCGGAAGATCCGATATAGCACCGAACGGACGGCGCCTCCGCGTTCAACACACGTACAGCCCGGGGACGTCTCCTCCTTTTTGATCCAGCAAGAGGAGAGGAGAAGTTGAGGGAGAACTCAAGCAGCACGACGGCATGGTGGTGGAGTTTGTGGTATTCCTGCAGGGCTTCGCCAAGCTCTACGGAGGAGAAGGAAGAGTTGGAGGAGGGAGGGGCTGCTAGGGAAGGGCTGCGGCTGCCCTCTCTCTCCCTCACTATATATACGGGGAAGGGGGTGGAGGAGGCGCCCTAGGGTTCCCTAGGGGAGGGGCAGCGGCCACAGGGAAAACCCTAGATGGGTTTGGGCGCCCCCACCCCTAGGAAACTTGCCCCCCAAACCGGGAGGGGTGGCTGCCCTAGGGGAGGCGCCGCCACCTCTCCAAGGTATGTGAGATGGGGTGGGAGGGGCGCACAGCCCCTTAGTGGGCTGGTGTGCCCCTTCCCCTTGGCCCATAAGGCCCCCCAACGCTTGTCGGGGCCTCCGAAACCACTTTCGGACACACTGGTCGTCACCTGGTACCCCTGGAACAATTCCGGACTCCAATACCCTTCGTCCAATATATCGATCTTCACCTCCGGACCATTCCGGAACTCCTCGTCATGTCCGGGATCTCATCCGGGACTCCGAACAACCTTCGGTAACCACATACTATTTCCCATAACAACTCTAGCGTCATCGAACCTTAAGTGTGTAGACCATACGGGTTCGGGAACCATGCAGACATGACCGAGACATCTCTCCGGCCAATAACCAATAGCGGGATCTGGATAGCCATATTGGCTCCCACATGTTCCATGATGATCTCATCGGATGAACCATGATGTTGGGGATTCAATCAATCCCGTATACAATTCCCTTTGTCTATCGGTATGTTACTTGCCCGAGATTTGATCGTCGGTATCCCCATACCTCGTTCAATCTCGTTACCGGCAAGTCTCTTTACTCATTCTGTAATGCATGATCCCGTGGCTAACTCCTTAGTCACATTGAGTTCATTATGATGATGCATTACCGAGTGGGCCCAGAGATACCTCTCCGTCATACGGAGTGACAAATCCTAGTCTCGATTCATGCCAACCCAACAGACACTTTCGGAGATACTTGTAGTGCACCTTTATAGCCACCCAGTTATGTTGTGATGTTTGGTACACCCAAAGCATTCCTATGGTATCCGGGAGTTGCACAATCTCATGGTCTAAGGAAATGATACTTGACATTAGAAAAGCTTTAGCAGATGAACTATACGATCTTGTGCTATGCTTAGGATTGGGTCTTGTCCATCACATCGTTCTCCTAATGATGTGATCCCGTTATCAACGACATCCAATGTGCATGGTCAGGAAACCATAACCATCTATTGATCAACGAGCTAGTCAACTAGAGGCTTACTAGGGACATGTTGTGGTCTATGTATTCACACATGTATTACAGTTTCCAGTTAATACAATTATAGCATGAACAATAGACCATTATGATGAATAATGAAATACAATAATAACCATTTTATTATTGCCTCTAGAGCATATTTCCAACAGTCTCCCACTTGCACTAGAGTCAATAATCTAGTTCACATCACTATGTGATTGTAATGAATCCAACACCCATGGGGTTTGTTCATATCTCGCTTGCGAAAGAGGTTTATTAGTCAATGGGTCCGAACCTTTCAGATCTATGTGTGCTTTACAAATCTCTATGTCATCTTGTAGATGCAGCTACCACGCGCTACTTGGAGCTATTCCAAATAACTGTTCTACTATCTGAATCCGGTTTACTACTCAGAGTCATCCGGATTAGTGTCAAAGTTTGCTTCGACGTAACCCTTTACGACGAACTATTTTACCACCTCCATAATCGAGAAAAATCCTTAGTCCACTAGTTACTAAGGATAAGTTCGACCGCTGTCATGTGATCCATTCCTGGATCACACTTCAGGTGCGGTACACAGCATAGTATACTATAGAGCCTACGTCTAAAGCATAGGGGACGACCTTCGTCCTTTCTCTCCCTTCTGCCATGGTCAGGTCTTGAGTTTTACTCAATACTCACACCCTGTAACACAGCCAAGAACTCCTTCTCTGCTGATCTATTTTGAACTCCTTCAAAATCTTGTCACGGTATGTATTCATTTGAAAGTACTATTAAGCGGTTTTGATCTATCCTTATTGATCTTGATGCTCAATGTTCAAGTAGCTTAATCTAGGTTTTCCATTGAAAAACACTTTTCAAATAACCCTGTATGCTTTGCAGAAATTCTACATCAATTCTGATCAACAATATGTTACAACATATACTCATCAAAAATTCTATAGTGCTCCCACTCACTTCTTTGGAAATACAAGTTCCTCATAAGCTTTGCATAAACCAAAAATCTTTGATCATCTCATCAAAGTGTACATTCCAACTCCGAGATGCTTACTCCGGTCCTTAGAAGGATTGCTGGAGCTTTGCATACTTGTTAGCATCTTTCAGGATTGACAAAACCTTCTGGTTGTATCACATACAACCTTTCCTCAAGAAAATGGTCGAGGAAACAATGTTTTGACATCCTATCTGCAAGATTTCATAAATAATGCAGCAACTCCTAACATAATTCCAACAGACTCTTAGCATTGCTACGAGTGAGAAAGTCTCATCGTAGTCAACTCCTTGAACTTGTCGAAAAACATCTTAACGACAAGTCGAGCTTTCTTAATGGTGACACTTACCATCATTGTATGTCTTCCTTTCAAAATCCATCTGCACCCAATAGCCTTACGACCATCAAGTAGTTCTTCCAAAGTCTATACTTTGTTTTTATACATGGATCGTCTCTCGGTTTTTATGGCCTCGAGCCATTCGTCGGAATCCGGGCCCACCATCGCTTCTCCATAGCTCGTAGGTTCATTGTTGTCTAGCAACATGACTTCTTGGACAGGATTACGTACCACTCTGAAGTAGTACGCATCCTTGTCAACCTATGAGGTTTGGTAGTGACTTGATCCAAAGTTTCATGATCACTATCATAAGCTTCCACTTCCATTGGTGTAGGTGCCACCGGAACAACTTCATGTGCCCTGCTACACACTAGTTGAAGTGACGGTTCAATAACCTCATCAAGTCTCCATCATCCTCCCACTCAATTCTTTCGAGAGAAACTTTTCCTCGAGAAAGGACCCGTTTCAAGAAACAATCACTTTTGCTTCCGGATCTGAAATAGGAGGTATACCCAACTATTTTGGGTATTCTATGAAGATGCATTTATCCGCTTTGGGTTCAAGCTTATCAGCCTGAAACTTTTTCACATAAGCGTCGCAACCCCAAACTTTTAAGAAACGACAGCTTAGGTTTTTCTAAACCATAGTTCATATGGTGCCATCTCAACGGAATTGCATGGTGCCCTATTTAAAGTGAATGCGGTTGTCTCTAATGCCTAACCCATAAACGATAGTGGTAATTCGAGAAGAGACATCATGGTATGCGCCATATCCAATAGGGTGCAGGTATGATGTTCGGACACACCATCACACTATGGTGTTCCTGGCGGTATTAGTTATGAAACAATTTCCACAATGTCTTAATTGTGTGCCAAACTCGTAACTCAGATATTTGTCTCTATGATCATATCATAGACACTTTATCCTCTTGTCACGATGATCTTCAACATCACTCTGAAATTACTTAAACCTTTCAATAATTCATACTTGTGTTTCATCAAGTAAATATACTCAACATCTACTCAAATCATCTATGAAGTAAGAACATAACGATATCCACTGCGTGCCTCAGCACTCATTGGACTGCACACATCAAAATGTATTGCTTCCAACAAGTTGCTTTCTTGTTCCATCTCACTGAGAACGAGGCCTTTCAGTCATCTTGCCCATGTGGTATGATTTGCATGTCTCAAGTGATTCAAAATCAAGTGAGTCCAAATGATCCATCTATATGGAGTTTCTTCATGCAAATCTACCAATAGACATGGTTCTCATGTCTCAATCTTTTCGAAAACAAGTGAGTCCAAAGATCCATCACCATGGAGCTTCTTCATGCGTTTTATACCAATATGACTCGAATGGCAGTGCCACAAGTATGTGGTACTATCATTACTATCTTATATCTTTTGGCATGAACATGTGCATCACTACGATTGAGATTCAATAAACCATTAATTTTAGGTGCAAGACCATTGAAGGTATTATTCAAATAAACAGAGTAACCATTATTCTCCTTAAATGAATAACTGTATTGCGACAAACATAATCCAATCATGTCTATGCTCAACGCAAACACCAAATAAAAATTATTTAGGTTTAACATCAATACCCATGGTAGAGGGTGCGTGCGATGTTTGATCACATCAACCTTGGAAACACTTCCAACACATATCGCCATTTCACCTTTAGCTAGTCTCCGCAGCCTTTTATTTCGAGTTACTAACACTTAGCAACCGAACCGGTATTTATTACCCTGGTGCTACTAGGAGTACTAGTAAAGTGCACAATAATATAACATATATTCAAAATACTTCTGTCAACCTTGCCAGCCTTCTCATCTACCAAGTATCTAGGGTAGTTCTGCTTCAATAATCGTTCCCCTCATTACAGAAGCACTTAGTCTTGGGTTTGGGTTCAACCTTGGGTTTCTTCACTAGAGCAGCAACTGCTTTGCCGTTTCATGAAGTATCCCTTCTTTCCCTTGCCCTTCTTGAAACTAGTGGTTTTACTAACCATCAACAATTGATGCTCCTACTTGATTTCTATGTTCGCGGTGTCAAACATCACAAGTTGCTCAAGGATCATCATGTCTATCCCTGATATGTTAGAGTTCATCATGAAGCTTTAATAGCTTGGTGGCATTGACTATGGAGAACCATCACTATCTCATCTGGAAGATTAACTCACTTGATTCAAGCGATTGTAGTACTCAGACAATCTGAGCACATGTTCAACGATTGAGCTTTTCTCCCTTAGTTTGCAGGCTTAAGAAACTTGTCAGAGGTCTCATACCTCTTGACGTGGGTACTAGTCTGAAATCCCAATTTCAGTCTTTCGAACATGTCATATGTTCTGCGATGTTTCAAAACCGTCTTTGGTGCCACAATTCTAAACCGTTAGCATTACACACTGAACTGTCACGTAGTCATCAAAACGTGTATGTCAGATGTTTCGCAACATCTACACATGACGCTCGAGGTTCAACACACTGAGTGGTGCATTAAGGACATATATAGCCCTTCTCTGCAGCAATGAGGACAATCCTCAGTTCACGGACCCAGTCCGCATAATTGCTACTGTCAACTCTCAACTAAATTTTCTCTAGGAACATATCTAAAATAGTAGAACCAAAGCGTGAGCTACGACATAATTTGCAAAGACCTTTTGACTATGTTCATGATAATTAAGTTCATCTAATCAAATTATTCAATGAACTCCCACCTAGATAGACATCCCTCTAGTCATCTAAGTGATACATGATCCGAGTCAACTAGGCCGTGTCCGATCATCATGTGAGACGGACTAGTCATCATCGGTGAACATCTTCATGTTGATCGTATCCACTATATGACTCATGTTCAACCTTTCGGTCTTCTATGTTCCGAGGCCATGTCTGTACATGCTAGGCTCGTCAAGTCAACCTAAGTATTTCGCATGTGTAAATCTAGCTTACACCCGTTGTATGTGAATCTTAGAATCTATCACACCCGATCATCATGTGGTGCTTCGAAACAACGAACCTTCACAACGGTGCATAGTTAGGGGGAACACTTTCTTGAAATTTTAGCGAGGGGTCATCTTATTTATGCTACCGTAGTTCTAAGCAAATAAGATGTAAACATGATAAACATCACATGAAAATCATAAAGTGACATGATATGGCCAATATCATCTTGCGCCTTTTGATCTCCATCTTCAAGGCACGGTATGATCACCTTCGTCACCGGCATGACACCATGATCTCGATCATCGTGTCTTCATGAAGTTCTCTCGCCAACTATTACTTCTACAACTATGGCTAACAGTTAGCAATAAAGTAAAGTAATTACATGGCGTTTTTCATTGACACGCAGGTCATACAATAAATTAAGACAACTCCTATGGCTCCTGCCGGTTGTCATACTCATCGACATGCAAGTCGTGATTCCTATTACAAGAACATGATCAATCGCATACATCACATATATCATTCATCACATCCTTTTGGCCATATCACATCACATAGAAAACCCTGCAAAAACAAGTTAGACGTCCTCTAATTGTTGTTGCATGTTTTACGTGGCTGCTATGGGTTTCTAGCAAGAACGTTTCTTACCTACGCAAAACCACAACGGTGATATGCCAATTGCTATTTACCCTTCATAAGGACCCTTTTCATTGAATCCGACCGACTAAAGTGGGAGAGACAGCCACCCGCCAGCCACCTTATGCATCAATTGCATGTCAGTCGGTGGAACCAGTCTCACGTAAGCGTACGTGTAAGGTCGGTCCGGGCCGCTTCATCCCACAATGCCGCCGGATCAAGATAAGACTAGTAACGGTAAGCAAATTGAACAAATCATCGCCCACAACTGCTTTGTGTTCTACTCGTGCATAGAATCTACGCATAGACCTAGCTCATGATACCACTGTTGGGGAACGTAGCAATAATTCAAAATTTTCCTATGTGTCACCAAGATCAATCTAGGAGATGCTAGCAACAAGAGAGAGGGAGTGCATCTTCATACCCTTGAAGATCGCTAAGCGGAAGTGTTACAAGAACGCGGTTGATGGAGTCGTACTTGCGGCGATTCAAATCGCGGAAGATCTGATCTAGCGCCAAACGGACGGCGCCTCCGCGTTCAACACATGTACAGACCGGGGACGTCTCCTCCTTCTTGATGCAGCAAGAGGAGAGGAGAAGTTGAGGGAGAACTCCGGCAGCACGACGGCGTGGTGGTGGAGTTGGTGGTATTCCTGCAGGGCTTCGCCAAGCTCTACGGGTGAGAAGGAAGAGTTGGAGGAGGGAGGGGCTGTGCCAGGGAAGGGGTGTGGCTGCCCTCACTCCCCCTCACTATATATAGGGGGAAGGGGGTGGAGGAGGCGCCCTAGGGTTCCCTCGGGGAGGGGCGGCGGCCACAGGGAAAACCCAAGATGGGTTTGGGCGCCCCCACCCCTAGGAAACTTGCCCCCCAAGCCGGGAGGGGTGGCTGCCCTAGGGGAGGCGCCCCCACCTCTCCAGTTACGTGAGATGGGGTGGGAGGGGCGCACAGCCCCTTAGTGGGCTGGTGTGCCCCTTCCCCTTGGCCCATAAGGCCCCCAACACTTGCTGGGGCCTCCGAAACCACTTTCGGACACGCTGGTCGTCACTTGGTACCCCCGGAACAATTCCGGACTCCAATACCCTTCATCCAATATATCGATCTTCACCTCCGGACCATTCCGGAACTCCTCGTCACGTCCGGGATCTCATCCGGGACTCTGAACAACCTTCGGTAACCACATACTATTTCCCATAACAACTCTAGCGTCACCGAACCTTAAGTGTGTAGACCCTACGGGTTCGGGAACCATGCAGACATGACCGAGACATCTCTCCGACCAATAACCAATAGCGGGATCTAGATACCCATATTGGCTCCCACATGTTCCATGATGATCTCATCGGATGAACCACGATGTCGGGGATTCAATCAATCCCGTATTATAATTCCCTTTGTCTATCGGTATGTTACTTGCCCAAGATTCGATCGTCGGTATCCCCATACATCGTTCAATCTCATTACCGGCAAGTCTCTTGACTCGTTCCATAACGCATGATCCAGTGGCTCATTATGATGATGCATTACATTGAGCTCATTATGATGATCCATTACCGAGTGGGCCCAGAGATACCTCTCCGTCATACGGAGTGACAAATCCCAGTCTCGATTCATGCCAACCCAACAGACACTTTCAGAGATACCTGTAGTGCACCTTTATAGCCACCCAGTTACGTTGTGACGTTTGGTACACCCAAAGCATTCCTACGGTATCCGGGAGTGCACAATCTCATGGTCTAAGGAAATGATACTTGACATTAGAAAAGCTTTAGCAGACGAACTATATGATCTTGTGCTATGCTTAGGATTGGGTCTTGTCCATCACATCATTCTCCTAATGATGTGATCCTGTTATCAACGACATCCAATGTCCATGGCCAGGAAATCATAACCATCTATTGATCAACGAGCTAGTCAACTAGAGGCTTACTAGGGACATGTTGTGGTCTATGTATTCACACATGTATTACGGTTTCCAATTAATACAATTATAGCATGAACGATAGACAATATGATGAACAAGGAAATACAATAATAACCATTTTATTATTGCCTCTAGGGCATATTACCAACATCACCAACATCTCCTCCCACAACAAGCACGTGAGGTACAGAGACAGGGGGAAGGTGACCAAAAGGGATGACTTCAACCCCAGCCAGAGTCCTTTTGATACAGAGCTCGTGATGCTATCTGGTGATGGGAGGAAACATGGCACGGTAGCCATTGGGGATGGACTGATTCTTGTCCTAGCAGTCTCCTGGAGATCATAGCAGTCCCCCTGATATGCCGCCTCAAACACGGCCAATGGACCTCACCATCGAGGCTAGGGCCCAGGAGCTTCTGGTGGAGGCAAATAGCAGGCCAAGGAGAGGGAGACCGAGCTGGAGCAGAAGACGGCTAGGATGCTGGAGGAGGAGAGGAACTGGTACGGTGCATCTCACCGGGCCATATACGAGCTCCTCGTGGTAAGTTTCTCCTGCTTATTAGCCAAATCATGCGTGTAATGTTCATTTCATTACTAACTAATATCACTGACTCATGAAATCAAAATGTGCAGACCGTGTGCGAGAAAAACAGTCAGACCCCTCCGCCGATGCCTTAGATTGCTATAGCGGACACGGTGGGTTTCATTTGAATGGTCATTAGTTACTAGAATTCACATTTCACTTGCATCATGCTAACGAGACATTGCAAATGATCTTTGGTGCAGCATGCCTCCTGACAAGCATCGACTGATCCTTCTCCGTCTCGCGGTGGCGCAACCCCGGCCACCACCGGTCCTTCACCGTCTGACACTGGCGTAAACCAGACCGGCCCTTCACCTCTGTGATGATGGTAACATTTCTCTAGTGTTTTGCCTACCAAATGCATAAAGACCTAGACTTAGCTTTATTTCCTCCGAAATGGTTACCATAATGATCTAGACTTAGCCAGTCCTCCTACAAAATGACATAATTAGCTTACTTAGCTCCAAAATGATCTATACTTAACTAAATTATCTCTAATATGCTTAGTTACCTAGGTTAGCTAAATAAAGACCTATACTTAGCTTACTTATGCCAAAAATGGCATAATATGCCTAGTTAACTCAAAAATGGCATAATTAGTTAAGTTAGCTCCAAAATGACCCATTTTAACTAGGTTTGCTCCAATATGATCCATTTTACCTAGGATAGCTCCAAAATGAGCAAGTTTACCTAGGTTACCTCTTATATGATCCATTTTACCTATATTAGCTCCAATATGATTCATTTTAGCTAGGTTAGCTCCAAAAGGATCCATTTTACCTATGTTGGCCAAAAATGGCATAATTACTTATGTTAGCACAAAAATGACCTATACTTACCTCCAAATTGACATAATAAGCTTAGTTAGCTAAAAATGGCATAATTACCTATGTAAGCTCTAAAATGACACAAATAAGGAATGAGAAGAAGAAAAAACAAGGAAGAGGATAAAAAGAAAGAATAGAAGAAGAAAGAGAAGAAAAAGGAAGAATAAAAGAAGAAGAATGAGCAGGAAAAGGGTAAAAACCTTCTTCTTCTTCTAGTCTTATTCTTCTTCTTCTTCTAGTCTTCTTCGTCTTCTTCTTCTAGTCCTCTTCTTCTTCTAACTTGCTTACTCCCATTTTTGCAGATTTGATTCACTTCATGGAAACTAGATTGATGGACTGCTAGTTTTAGTTTCTGTTTTGATTTTGTGCTGATAAACAATGTATGTTGAATAACTCCCTGAAACTATGTATGTATGTTGATGAACTCCATGAAACTATGTATGTATGTTGATGAACACTCTGAAACTATGTATGTATTGGACGTTTTAATACCCTATGTGTTCTGATGCGTTGATGGACTGCTAGATGATGGATACATGGGCTATGTTTGAGGTTCAAACTATATATAATTTATGTATTTTTAAAATGCAAGGATATAACAAAAAACAGAAAAAAAATAGGGGCTATACAGGAGCTTTGCCGTCCGCTGGCAGATGGCAAAGAGCTTTGCCATCAACCAGCAGACGTTAAAGCTGATACGTGGCAGCTACCTGTGCAACCTGGGACACTGGCTGGCCTATTTGGTCACTTTGCCGTCTGCTGGCGGACGGCAATGAGCGTCCTGGGGGCTGGCCTATTTCTCTATGATGTCGTCCGTTGGTAGACGGCAAATGTGTGATTGTCTTTGCCGTCCGCCATCAGACGACAAAGCACACCGTTAACCCCTTAACAGACCTAACCTGGCACTTGTGTCATCCGGGCTCTTTGCCGTCAGCTGGAAGACGGCAAAGAGCATTTCATCTTTGCCGTCCGTCAGTGGACGGCAAAGAGCCCTTCACCTTAGCCTATTCAGTCGGACCTGTTGCCATCTGTTGGCAGACGACAAAGGCCTTTGCCGTCAGTCATGCATGCCTTTGTCGTTAGCCATGGCGGACGGCAAAGTGCCTCATTCCTGTAGTGAGATATAGATATAGACTAGTTTGGCACATCGTCTAAAGGCTTTCTACATGCTCATTTTTTGTACAAATGTGCTCCACCATGCACCCGCATGTTTGTATGTGGGGACGAGTGCGTGTGTGCACCTCTTCTCTTTCGCATACGTAGTCCATGTGTGTGAGAGATACTAAGATATGGTGAGGGAATACAAGCCAATGCAATTTGTGTGAAGGAGAGGCCTATATGCATACATGTATGTGCATGGGGCCGGGGTGATATACGAGAAGGGAGGGGAGGGGTCGACTAAGCGAGATATCGATAGTGATAGATATAGGGAAGAGCTCTACGAGTGTACAAGCACTAGGATATGGGGGTCTGGAAGATGGTGCGAGGGGCCAAGTGGAGGGAGACTATGAAGGAGTGCACAAGTGCGAGATCGGCATTTATAGAGAGGGGCGAGTGCACGGTTGCGCGTAGTGGCAGAACAATGAAAAATAAATGAACTAGGGGGCCAAGCATTCCTAATCCTTTATGGGGAGGGCCATTTCATCAACTTAAACCATTTTACTAGCTATTGATCTACTAATCACATTCGTATTAGCCTCAATATATAGCAATGTTAGGGGGGCCAGGGCCCTTGCTGCCCCTGTCTTCGCCACCGTGCGCACGTCTGAGAGATGAAGTGGAAGAAATGGATGATGAGAGGGGGACGATAGATATATAATATGGTATATTAGCTATGTAATCCGATATAGAGTGGTATATATTGATTGATGTGTACGTGAGAAAGAGGGTCAGACCTGACTAGATATATAGATCGATCGGTTTGTGTGGCAAACTAGGAAAGACCTGGCTATATATAAACACACATGGAGGAACATCGATCATTACGCATGCATGTGAGAGATAAAGAATGCCAAAAGTGATGAAGAGGGGGAGGTGTGTGTGTGCAAGCATGGCAAACCGACCTGAAGAAAAAAGATTACATGTGTGCGGTGGATAATGCCAAGAGGTAGTGTGTGTGCATGCATGCACAAGAGAAAGTTAGTGGTACAATTATAAAGAGAAGACGACTGTGTGGGTCTAAAAGACTAAGTGAGGTCATAATCAATGTAAAGTTGAATTCAAGTATTTTAATAAGAGATCATGATGTTTGGAACCCATGCATGCATGAATATAACTGAGATATGCGTGGTGTGGTTTGGAAACGAGCATGCTATACTATATACACATTGAACAAGGTCAAACTGATTTGAATTTGAGATACCGACGGCATGCATCGTTTGGCCACATTTCATCCGTGCATGGAGACACTATTTAAATTGGAGATGGTGGGTGTCTTTTGCATCACATATCTATATCTATAGCGCTATATAGTGCGCGAATAATTTTCAAAGATGGTCGTTGGATGAAGCCAATCCCACTCTGTAGGGATGGCAAATTCGAGCACTACTAGACGTTGGATATCATGTAAACATTCCACCAAATTTTCCACCTGTACAATCTAGAAGACTCCATGGTTGAACTTAAGCATAATGCAAAACCTCAAAACACAAGCACTTCTCCTTTGTTTACAAATATTTGTCAAAGAAAACCTTGTGTGGTTTGTCCCGCTCCTGATGCGCTGTGTTCCACCCCAGCTTAGCTGCTCCAACAATGAAAGGGTTCACCACAGAAGGGATCCGCCCTCTAGACTGTCTTTCGCCACCTTAGATCTTCTTCCCCACCACCGGCAGCCATGACAACTGCATTACCATCATCAACTAAGCAGATGTCCTTGAGGACTACACGAGTCCGCAAGAGAGGTCGCACTCTTTCGTGTCTGCTTACGTCATGCATCGCTTAATATGATGACATGCTACTTTATCATACTATTCACCGATTAGACTCTGAGTTAGGTGCAAACTAATGCTCAAACTTGAGTTTTCAAATGGTTGCGGGGTACATATTGGGGCAGGAATCAATACTACATGTATACTATCTAGTTAATCTCGGGTGTCTACTATGAGTTTCATGTTGGGTGAAAACAAACATTAAAGGAGCCATTATCTTTATTTTTTAACTGAAGCTATTATCCGGCTACTATCAATTGTTTTGGGTCTATCCACAGTTTGCTACCATCACTCTAGATTTGTGCATGCACTCCTTACATAATCTCACTAGGTTTGGTTCCTATGCATGCCAGTTATTGTACACAATGGTACTAAACATGTAGAGCAAAATAGGAAAGCCTTGCGTGGCAATAAAATTTCATGCAATGTCGCTCCATGGTCGACACACAAGCAACCCCCCTCCCCCATTCCGGACTATAATCAATAGGAAGATAACAATTCAGAGGGGGATTCAGAGGGAGCAGACCACTCCGATTAACCCCATGAGGTCTTTTGCTCTAACTTGGCATGCTGATGTTGGTCATATCATGTGTATGGTTCCTTTCATTGCTTACTTTACACATAAAATATGTCATCTGCTTAGTTTAGAAATGCATTGTGTGAATGCCATCTGTTTAGTTTCTATATCATATATGTGAATCATGCAATGCCATCTTGTTTAGCCAGGCATCATATATTTGAATTTTGCAATGCCACCCTAGTTAGCCATTCATCTTATATGTGAATTATTTCATGCCATCCTTTTTTATTATGTGTTAAATTTGTCAACAATTTTAGTAAATTCAATTACTCTTCCTGTGCATCAGCCATTCGACACTGTCATGGAAAAAATTGGAGTGGAAACAAGGTCTTCGGAGCAGACAGTGCTACTGGATGAAGCGCAAGTCTTGCTGGTCACGGATAGCTCCTCAGAGGAGGATTCAGATACAGATGACCAGTCCCATTCCCCCCACCCCCAAGGTGCATGCTCTAACTTGGCAGGGTCATATTGCTCATATCGTGCATATGGTGTCTTGCATTGGCATGTCATTTGCTTAGTTTAGACATGCTTTCTGTGAATGCCACCTGGTTAGTGTGTAACTACCATGTATGTGAATTTTGCAATGCCATCTTGTTGCAAGACATCATGTATGTGAATTATGCAATGCTATCTTGTTGCAAGTCATTATGTATGTGAATTATGCAATGCCATGTTGTTTAGCCAAGTGTCATATGTGAATTATATCATGCCATCCTTTTTTCTATTACTTATTGAATTTGTCGACAATGTTTGTATATTCAACTACTCTTACTGTGCGTCAGCCATTTGAATTAGTAATGGAGGAATCTAGAGTGAAAACAAGGTCTTTAGAGAAGACAATGCTACCTGCTAAAGCAGATATCTTGCTGGTTATAGATAGCTCCTCACAGGACGATTCAAAGGCACATGACTAGTCCTATTTCCCACCAGAGGTGTATGCTCAAACTTGGCAGGGTTATATTACTCATATCATGCATATGTTGTCTTGCAATGCTTAGTTTTTACATCATATACACAATATTGGATGCCATCTCCTTAGTTGACACATCATATATGCGATTGCCCTCTGCTCACTTGCTTAGTATAGAAATCATATATTTGAATTATATCATGACATGATGTTTACACAGACAGCATGTATCTGAATTATGGCATGCCAACCCATTTTCTAAAGACATAGTATAGTTATATCATCTCATCCTCTTTACATAGTCATCATATTTTGAATTATGTCATTCTATCCGTGAATTATATCATGCCATCATGTTTCCATCGACGGCATGTTTGTGAATTATGGCATGCCAACCAGTTTAATAGACACGGCATATAGTTATATCATGTGATATTGTTTACATAGTCATCATATTTTTAAGTATGTCATTCTATCCTGTTTAGTTAGCCAATACATGTGAAACTATGTCATGCTATCCTGTTGAATTAGGCATCATATATGTGAAATTATGTCATGCTATCCTATTTGGTTAGACCACATAAATGTGAATTATTTCATGCCCTGTTTTCTTCCCTACTATCCATTGCACCTGTCTATCTTACAACGTCTGTACATTCAATTACTTTCTTCTTTATCAGCCATTTGAATTGGAGGGAGTGATGGAAGTATCTATGAGAGTAAAAACACGGTTTTCAAAAAAGATCGTGCTACCTGTCGATGCAGATAGAACCACGATTGTACTTGCCCAAGAACCAGCCCCACCATACATAACCCAGACTCACGCAGATTGTATCCCTACCCAATTGGATAGAGAATCAGCTACACCCCTTCTAACCCCAACCCTAGCAGATAGTAACCCAGTTCCAATTGACACATCACTATCTCCACCATAGAGCACCCAAACACGAGTAGTTAGTAAGGCAACTTCAGTGCCCAAAGCACAAGGACCAGCACTCTGAACCCCAAGTCAATGGTTAAAGCAGAAGAAGAATTGTTCTCTGGTTAAGTTCAGTAGCTATGGTTCATAATCCTTTGCTCTTGCATCACTCTATTTACTCATACCAACTAATTTCAAATTTGAGGGATGCAATTGAACCTCCAATGGTGCAACACGTATGTTTTAAACATGTTTCTTTAATGTGTTCGTTGTTGTAACATGCTCTATGTTGATTTCAGGTTCAATTGAATAAACAATTATGTTCTCTTGTCATGCACATTACAAGTGTTGTTATTGCTGTGTAGTTTCCCACACTTACATTCTGTCTATGCTGCTTTGTCTTAAATAGATATGATTTGAACTGTCTCTATCTTGATTTGGCAACATAAACTAGAATGATATAGACCATACAGTGACCATACTACATAGATATATGCTTGTTTCATGTTATTACCCTGTCCACCTTACTACTGAACTGGTTTACCAAAATGAGTTTCATATACAACATGGTCAACATGTGATGTGTATGTTTGTTTCCCTTTTACAATGCAGACAAAATATTGGAGAAGAGTACCCGTTATACAATGGTAAAGGAAGTAATGGAGATAAGGTTCAAGATAGTGAGACATCCCTATTGGTCTCCAAGAAAGCTAATACAAACTATATTGAAGACACTGAGACAACCCCAAAGTCTTATCTTGATGTAGTGTTCGAGTTACTGGCCACTACTGCTGGCACCAGCTCTTCGAACTCGCTGCCTGAATCAGTTTAGCTTCTTGAGTCTCAACTTCAAGTTGAAAGACATCGATCAGATGTTCTGCGATAGGAAGCCGAAGGACTGAGGAAGTCATTGCAGAATTCAGATGCATACTTTCTGGTGCAACAGCAAGCGCTGGACGATATGAGCGCCAAACAAGAGAAAGTTAGTAAGCTTGCTAAGCATCTCACCAGCATTATGGGTACCCAGGATATTATTTCCTTGTTTTCTTATTTATTTGTTTGCTTGTAGTCAGTGCAGTTCTTTTTTCGTGGTTTGCTAGTGGTCGTAATACCCTATTTTTTAAAACTAGGCCACAATAACCATGGGCTACATATTTACTGTAGTGACCATGGGCCTCCTACTGGCTGTAGAAACAATGGGACTTCTATGGGCCGTAGAAACAATGGGCCTTCTATGGGTCGTAGCATCAATGGGCCTTCTATGGGCCGTATGATCGATTGGCCTAACATGGGCCAATAACGGATCGCATTATGGGCCATAAACGGGCTAGAGATGGAATCATTCGTTCATGGCCGACCATAACGGACCGTCGTTAATCGGCCGTATTTCATGACGCTATGAAAACGGCACAGTGGATTAAAGGGCCACAAACGGGCGACTGTAACCACGGGCTGAATTTGTCCCGCAAGCAGAAAAGGCCAGTAACAGACTGTAAGTAACCGAATGCTGGAAATGAGCCCAAGAATAAATGGGCCCTGAGAAGGCCGAAAGATAACATGGGCTGGAAACGGCCCAATGGAATAATGGGCCATTAATGGGTATAAAGCGATACACTGTTCACTACGGGCCAGTTTCACCATCGGCCGTTAATGGGCCAAGGGTTACAAAGGGCCTCATATGGGCCAAAAGATGTCATGGGCCCTACATGGGCCGGAAGTTACAACGGGGTGGAATCATATTGGATGGCCTAGATGTGCTACTCGGCCTAATTCGGATAGGTCGGTCCTTGAAGAAGGTTAAAACAGCAAACTTGACGAAACACCTTTGTGGTTCTATGCGTAGGTAAGAACGGTTCTTGCTAGAAGCTCGTAGCAGCCAGGTAAAACTTGCAACAACAAAGTAGAGGACGTCTAACTTGTTTTCACAGGGAATGTTGTGATATGATATGGCCAGGAAATGATGTGATAAACTTTATTGTATGAGATGATCATGTTTTGTAAGATATCGGACAATCAGCAGGAGCCTTATGGTTGTCCATTTATTGTATTAAATACAAACGTTATTGTATGCGTTAGTGATACTTGTAGAAGCAATAGTTGGCGAGATGACCACGACACTATGATGGAGATCAAGGTGTCGAGCCGGTGACGATGGAGATCATGACAATGCTTGTAGATCAAGATCAAAAGCAAAAGATGATGATGGCCATATCATGTCATATATTTTGACTGCATGTGATGTTTATCTTTTATGCATCTTATTTTGCTTAGAAGGATAGCATTATAAGATGATCCCTTAACTAAATTTCAAGGTAAAAGTGTTCTCCCTGAGTATGCACCGTTGCTACAGTTTGTGATGTTGAGACACCACGTGATTATCGGGTGTGATAGACTTTACATTCACAAACAACGGGTGCAAGACAGTTTTGCACATGCAGAATACTTGGGTTAAACTTGACGAACACAACATGTACAGACATGGCCTCGGAACACTAGAGACCGAAAGGTCGAATGTGAATCATATAGTAGATATGATCAACATAGATATGTTCACCATTGATGACTACCCCATCTGACGTGATGATCGGACATGGGTTAGCTGATTTGGATCACGAATCACTTAGATGACTTGAGGGATGTCTATTTAAGTGGGAGTTCTTAAGTAATTTGATTAATTGAACTTAACTTATCATGAACTTAGTCTTGATAGTTTTGCATATCTATGTTATAGATCAATAGCTCGTGATATAGCTCCTATTTTGATACGTTCCTAGAGAAAAGTAAGTTGAAAGATGATAGTAGTAATGATGCGGACTGGGTCTGTGATCTGAGGATTATCCTCATTGCTGCATAGAAGAATTATGTCCTTGATGCACTGCTAGGTCACAAACCTCTTGCAGGAGCAGTTGCAGACGTTATGAACGTTTTGCAAGCTAGATATGATGACTACTTGATAGTTTAGTGCGCCATGCTTTACGGCTTAGGACCGGGACTTCAAAAACATTTTGAACGCCATGGAGCATATGAGATGTTCCAAGAGCTGAAAATTGGTATTTCAGTTTCATGCCCGCGTTGAGAGGTATGAGACCTCTGACAAGTACATTGCCTAAAAGATGGAGGAGAATAGCTCAGCCAGTGAGGATGAACTCAGAATGTCTGGGTAATACAATCACTTGAATCAAGTGGGAGTTAATCTTCCAGATAAGACAGTGATTAACATAGTTCTCTAGTCACAATCACCAAGCTACTAGAACTTCGTGATGAACTATAATATGCAAGGGATGACAAAAACGATTCCCAAGCTCTTCGCGATGCTGAAACGGTGAAGGTAGAAATCAAGAAAGAGCACCTAGTGGGAACAAGACCACTAGTTTCAAGAAAAAGGGCAAGGGAAAGAAAGGGAACTTCAAGAAGAATGACAAGCAAGTTTCCACTCCGGGGAAGAAGCCCAAAGCTGGACTCAAGCCTGAAACTCAGTGCTTCTACTGCAAAGGGAATGGTCACTGGAAGCGGAACTGCCCCAAATACTTGGCGGTTAAGAAGGATGGCAAAGGGAACAAAGGTATATTTGATATACATGTTATTGATGTGTACCTTACTACTATTCGTAGTAGCCCCTGGCTATTTGATACTGGTTCAGTTGCTAAGATTAGTAACTCGAAACAAGAGTTGCAGAATAAACAGAGACTAGTTAAGGGCGAGGTGATGATGTGCGTTGGAAATGATTCCAAGGTTGATACGATCACCATCACACACTCCATCTACCTTCGGGATTAGTGTTGAACCAAAATAAATGTTAGTTGGTGTTTGCGTTGAGCATGAATATGATTAGATCATGTTTATTGCAATACGTTTATTCATTTAAGTCAGTGAATAATTGTTGTTCTGTTTACATGAATAAAACCTACTATGGTTATACACCCAATGTGAATGGTTTATTGAATCTTGATCGTAGTGACACACATATTCTTAATATTGATGCCAAAAGATGCAAAGTTGACAATGACAGTGCAACATATTTGTGGCACTACCGTTTAGGTCATATTGGTGTAGATAGCATGAAGAAACTCCATTCAGATGGACTTTTGGAATCACTTGATTATGAATCATTTGATACTTGCGAACCATGCCTTGTGGGAAAGATGACTAAAACTCCGTTATCTGGAACAATGGAGCGAGCTAATGACTTGTTGGAAATAATACATACCGATGTATGCAGTCCGATGAGTGTTGAAGCTCGCGGCAGGTATAAATTATTTTCTGACCTTCATAGATGATTTGAGTAGGTATAGGTATATCTACTTGATGAAACACAAGTCTAAAACATTTGAAAAGTTCAAAGAATTTCAGAGTGAAGTGGAGAATCATTGTAATAAGAAAAATATAGTTTCTACAATCTGATCGCGGAGGCAAATATTTGAGTTACGAGTTTGGCCTTCATTTAAAGCAATGTGGAATTGTTTCACAACTCACGTCACGTGGAACACCACAGCATAATGGTGTATCCGAACATCGTAACATTACTTTATTGAATATGGTCCATTCTATGATGTCTCTTACCAATTTTCCACTATCATTTTGGGGGTATGCATTAGAGATAGCCGCATTCACGTTAAATAGGGCACCATCTAAATCCGTTGAGACGACACCGTATGAAGTATGGTTTGGCAAGAAACCTAAGTTGTCGTTTCTTAAAGTTTGGGGTTGTGACACTTATGTCAAAAGGCTTCAGCCTGATAAGCTTGAACCCAAATTAGAGAAGTGCATCTTCATAGGATACCCTAAGGAAACAATTGGGTACACCTTCTACCATAGATCTAAAGGCAAGATCTTTGTTGCCAAGAATAGAACATTTCTAGTGAAGGAGTTTCTCTCGAAAGAAGTGAGTGGGAGGAAAGTAAAACTTGATGAGGTAATTGTACCTTCTCCCAATTTTGAAAGTAGCACATCAGAGAAATCCGTTCCCGTGATGCCTCCACCTACTAGAGAGGAAGCTAATGATGATGATCATGAAACTTCAGATCAAGTTACTACCGGACCTCGTTGGTCGAACAGAGCTCGTTTTGCACCAGAGTGTGATACGTCGCCAACATATCTATAATTTTTTATTGCTCCATGCTATTATATTATCTATTTTGGATGTTTTATATGCTATTTTATATTATTTTTGGGACTAACTTATTAACTTAGAGCCTAGTGCCAGTTTCTGTTTTTTCCTTGTTTTTGAGCTTCGCATAAAAGGAATACCAAACAGAGTCCAAACAGTATAAAACCTTT
>NC_057794.1:184973423-185001140 GCF_018294505.1 Triticum aestivum
GACCTAATTCTTTCGCCTATATGTTCCCAAACCACCAGAAGCAACCACAAAAACACTTTTCCGCCGCCGCAACCTTCTGTACCCGTGAGATTCCATCTAGGGGCCTTATCCGGCATCCTGTCGGAGGGGGATTCGATCACGGAGGGCTTCTACATCAACTCTATTACCCTTTGGATGAAGCGTGAGTAGTTTACGTTAGACCTAAGGGTCCATAGCTAGTAGCTAGATGGCTTCTTCTCTCTCTTTGATTCTCAATGCCATGTTCTCCTTGATGTTCTTAGAGATCTATCAGATGTAATCTTCTTTTGTGGTGCGTCTATTGAGATCCAATGAATTGTGGATTTACGATCAGCTTATCTATGAGTATTATTTGAATCTTCTCTGAATTCTTTTATGCATGATTTGATATGTTTGTAATTATCATTGAACAATTGGTTTTGTTTGGCCAACTAGATTGGTTTTTCTTGCAATGGGAGAAGTGCTTAGCTTTGGGTTCAATCTTGCGGTGTCCATTCCCAGTGACAGTAGGGGTAGCAAGCCATGTATTGTATTGTTGCCATTGAGGATAAAAAGATGGGCTTTCATCATATTGATTGAGTTAACTCCTCCACATCATGTCATCTTACTTAATTTGTTACACTGTTCTTCATGAACATAATACTCTAGATGCAGGCAGGAGTCGATCGATGTGTGGAGTAATAGTAGTAGATGCATAACCGTTTCGGTCTATTTGACACGGACGTGATGCCTATAATTCATAATCATTGCCTTAGATATCGTCATAACTTTGCACTTTTCTATCAATTACTCGACAGTAATTTGGTCACCCATGGTATTATATG
Organism: Triticum aestivum; assembly: GCF_018294505.1. NCBI lineage: Eukaryota > Viridiplantae > Streptophyta > Magnoliopsida > Poales > Poaceae > Triticum > Triticum aestivum. Next base: position 184,974,266 of record NC_057794.1, read on the forward strand.
CTATCTTGAGAGAAGCCTCTAGTGAAACCTATGGCCCCCGGGTCTATTTTCCATCATATAAGTTTCCGATCTACTATTTTCCTTTGTATTAGTTTCTGATCTACTATTTTGCAATCTTTTACTTTCCGATCTCACTTTTGCAAGTGACCATGAAGGGATTGACAACCCCTTTATCGTGTTGGGTGCAAGTTGTTTTGATTGTTCGTGCAGATATTGGTGATTTGTGCATTGTCTCCTACTTGATCGATACCTTGGTTATCTAACTGAGGGAAATACTTATCTCTACTTTCCTGCATCACCCTTTCCTCTTGAAGGGAAAAACCAACGAAACCTCAAGAAGTAGCAGGAAGAATTGCTGGCGCCGTTGTCGGGGAGATCTACGCCATGTCAAGACATACCAAGTACCCATCATAAACTCTCATCTCTTGCATTACATTATTCGCCATTTGCCTCTTGTTTTCCTCTCCCCAACTTCTAAAATGATTTTTGACAAAAGTTGCCTTTTCTTCGCCCCTCTTCCATTCGTCTTTTCGTTTGCCCGTGTGTTGGTCTATTTTCCTGCCTTTATGGCTCAACCAAAGAATGTTGATCCTTCCTTAGGATGATCAAAAAAATAAAAATAATATTAGGAGCTTCATGTCTTTAAAATTTGAGCATATTAGTTTCTTTAGAAACGAGCTCAAGGAGCAGAAAAGTTTTATGGAGTATATGAATAAGGAGCTCGATTATATGTCTAAGGAATTTTATGGTTTGAAATCTCAATTTTCTCATCTTGAAAATTTAATAGGTCAAATTTATGATAAGCAAGCTACTTTAGTAAATAAGATGGCTGCTAAACTGAAGTCTTTAAATAATGATGAAGATCTTAAAGTGGTTGATGTGACTCCTATTGAATCTTTCTTTTCCACCATAAATCTTGATAAAGATGGGACTGGAGATGAGTCAACTTTAGTTAAAAGGCGTCCCAATGATTCATAGTTTTTAGATGTTAATGCAAAAATTGATAAAAGTTGGATTGGAGAGGTCAAAGCTTTAAGTAGCAATGAACTGTTGAATTCTCCTCATGCTTATAATCAAAACAAAGATTTTACTAAACATATCCTTGATGCTATGATGCAATATTTTGAAGAAAAGCTTGAATTGGAAGTTTCTATACCTAGAAAACTTTATGATGAGTGGGAACCAACCATTAAGATTAAGATTAAAGATTATGAGTGCATTCTTTGTGTGATTTGGGTGCTAGTGTCTCCAGGATTCCAAAAACTTTATGTAATGTGTTAGGTTTCCGTGAATTTGATGATTGTTCTTTAAATTTGCATCTTCCGGATGCCACTATTAAGAAATCTATGGGAAGAATTAATGATGTTCTTATCGTTGCAAATAGGATTTATGTGCCCATAGATTTCATTGTTCTTGATATAGATTGCAATCCTACATGTCCAATTATTCTTGGTAGACCTTTCCTTAAAACGATTGGTGCAATTATTGATAAGAAAGAAGAGAACATTTGATTCCAATTTCTGTTAAGGAAGGGCATCTAACACTTTCCAAGAAAGCAAATTAAATTGCCTTATGAATCTATTATGAGAGCTACTTATAGATTACATACCAAAGTTGACAATACCTAGATCTATTTGTGGTTTTTTGCCTAGCTAAGGTCGTTAAACAATAATGCTTGTTGGGAGGCAACCCAATTTTATTTTTGTTCTTACTTTTTAGGTTCTGTTTTGAAATAAATAATTCATATAGCCTCTGGTTATATGTGGTTTTGTGTTTTAATTAGTGTTTGTGCCATGTAAGACCTTTAGGATGGCTTACAGTGATAGTTGATTTGATCTTTCTGAAATACATAAACTTTTACGCTCAGGAAAACCATTCTCATTTGCAATGGAAGAGCCATAAAATATTGATTCTTTTTGCATAACATTTATAACCAAATTTCCCAGGTTTTCCTATTTTTTCAGAATTTTTGGAGTAACATAAGTAGTCGATAGTTACAGATTATTACAGATTGTTCTGTTTTTGACAGATTGTGTTTTCTTTGTGTTCTTTGCTTATTTTGATTAATCTATAGGTACTATCGGGGGTATGAACCATGGAAAATTTGGAACACAGGAGATATTACACCAATATAAATAAAGAATGATTTCACAATAGTACCAAAAGTGGTGATTTATTTTCTTATACTAATGGAGCTTATGAGATTTTTTGTTGAGTTTTGTGTTGTGAAGTTTTAAAGTTTTGGGTACGGATTTGATAGACTATGGAATAAGGAGTGGAAGAGCTAAGCTTGGGGTTTTCCCAAGGCACCCCAAGGTAATATTCAAGGACAACCAAGATCCTAAGCTTGGGGATGCCCCGGAAGGCATCCCCTCTTTCGTCTTCGTCTATCGGTAACTTTACTTGAGGCTATATTTTTATTCACCACATGATATGTGTTTTGCTTGGAGTGTCTTGTATGATATGATAATTTATTTTTAGTTTGCCACAATCATACTTTCTGTACATGCCTTTTCAGAGGGACACGCATGAATCGTGATTTATTAGAATACTCTATGTGCTTCACTTATATCTTTTGAGCTAGGCAATTTTTCTCTAGTGTTTCACTTATATCTTTTTACAGCACAGTGATGGATTTATTTTGTAGAAATTATTGAACTCTCATGCGTCACTTATATTATTTTCAGAGTCTCTAAACAACATGGTAATTTTCTTTGGTTATGAATTTAGTCCTAATATGATAGACATCCAAGAGGGATATAATAAAAAATATTCATATAAAGTGCATTGAATACTATGAGAAGTTTGATTCCTTATGATTGTTTTGAGATATAAAGATGGTGAAATTAGAGTCATGCTAGTGAGTAATTGTGAATTTGAGAAAAAATTGTGTTAAGGTTTGTGAGTCTCGTAGCATGCACGTATTGTGAAACGTTATGTAATGAAGTTGGAGCATGAGATATTTTTTGATTGTCTTCCTTATGAGTGGTGGTCGGGGACGAGCGGTGGTCTTTTCCTACCAATCTATCCCCCTAGGAGCATGCACGTAGTACTTTGTTTTGATGACTAATAGATTTTTGCAATAAGTATGTGAGTTCTTTATGACTAACGTTGAGTCCATGGATTATACGCACTCCCACCCTTCCACCATTGCTAGCCCCTCTAATGCTGCGCAACTTTCACCGATAACATACACCCACCATATACCTTCCTCAAAACAGCCACCATACCTACCTATTATGGCATTTCCATAGCCATTCCAAGATATATTGCCATGCAACTTTATACCGTTCCGTTTATTATGACACGTTCCATCATTGTCATATTGCTTTGCATGATCATGTAGTTGACATCGTACTTGTGGCAAAGCCACCATTCATCCTTTTTATACATGTTGCTCTTGTGTCATTGCACATCCCAGTACACCGTCGGAGGCATTCATATAGAGTCATATTTTGTTCTAGTATCGAGGTGTAATTTTTGAGTTGTAAGTAAATAAAAGTGTGATGATCTTCATTTTTAGAGCATTATCCCATGTGAGGAAAAAATAGAAGTGGCCAAAGAATCCAATTAAAAAAGGAGTGGCCAAAGAAGGCAAACAAAAAACAGAGAGAAAAAAGAGAGAAGGGGCAATGTTACTACCCTTTTTCCACACTTGTGCTTCAAAGTAGCACCATGATCTTCATGATAGAGAGTCTCCTATGTTGTCACTTTCATATACTAGTGGGAATTTTTCATTATAGAACTTGGCTTGTATATTCCAACGATGGGCTTCCTCAAATTGCCCTAGGTCTTCATGAGTAAGCAGGTTGGATGCACACCCACTTAGTTTTCTTTTTGAGCTTTCATACACTTATAGCTCTAGTGCATCCGTTGCATGGAAATCCCTACTCACTCACATTGATATCTATTGATGGGCATCCCCATAGCCCGTTGATATGCCTAGTTGATGTGAGACTATCTCCTTCTTTTCTATTTTCTCCACAACCACCATATTCTATTCCACCTATAGTGCTATGTCCATGGCTCACACTCATGTATTGCATGAAAGTTGAAAAGGTTTGAGAACACCAAAAGTATGAAACAATTGCTTGGCTTGTCATCGGGGTTGTGCATGATTTGAGTATTTTGTGTGATGAAGATGGAGCATAGCCAGAATATATGATTTTGTAGGGACAAGCTTTCTTTGGCCATGTTATTTTGAGAAGACATAATTGCCTTGTTAGTATGCTTGAAGTATTATTGTTTTTATGTCAATATTAAACTTCTGTTTTGAATCTTATGGATCTGAACATTCATGCCACAATAAAGAAAATTACATGGATAAATATGTTAGGTAGCATTCCGCATGAAACATTCTATTTTTATCATTTACCTACTCGAGGACGAGCATGGATTAAGCTTGGGGATGCTTGATACATCTCCAAGGTATATATAATTTTTGATTGTTCCATGTTATTATATTATCTGCTTCTGATGTTTTATATTATATTTTATATTATTTTTGGGACTAACTTATTAACCTAGAGCCCAGTGCTAGTTTCCGTTATTCCTTGTTTTTGAGCTTCACAGAAAGGAATACCAAATGGAGTAAAACCTTCGCGGTGATTTTTCTTGGACTAGAAGACACGTAGGAGATTTGTAGTTCAAGTTAGAGGAGCCACGAGGCGGCCATAAGGGTGGAGGGAGGGCCCAAGGGGTAGAGCGCGCCCCCTGCATTGTGGACCCCCCGTGACTCCCCTGACCTCATTCTTTTGCCTATATATTCACATATATTACCAAACCACCAGAAGCATCCACGAAAACACTTTTCTGCTGCCGCAACATTCTGTACCTGTGAGATCCCATCTAGGGGCCTTTTCCGGCATCCTGTCGGAGGGGGATTCGATTACAGAAGGCTTCTACATCAACTCTATTGCCCTTCCGATGAAGCGTGAGTAGTTTACCTTAGACCTTTGGGTCCATAGCTAGTAGCTAGACCGCTTATTCTCTCTCTTCGATTCACAATACCATGTTCTCCTTGATGTTCTTGGAGATCTATCCGATGTAATCTTCTTTTGCAGTGTGTTTGTCGAGATCCAAAATATTGTGGATTTATGATTAGCTTTGTCGGATTCAGGGCTCCGCAAACCCATCATAGATTCGAACTCTGGGTGCGTTGGAAGAACTCAACTTCCTCGGTCAGCCTACTCGTCGATCACATGGCCTAGCTTGATGAACTAGAAGAAAAGTGGAACAAGGCAGTTTACCCAGGTTCAGGCCACCTTGCGGTGTAAAACCCAACTCCTGCTTTGTGGTGGATTAGCCTCAAGGTGGGCGGCGGATGAACTGGTACCGAGAAGGAACAACCTCAGGAGGTGTGTTCTTGTGCTCGTGTGAGCTGGTGAGGGTGGTCTGAATGATCCGAACCTCCTACGGTGGTGGCTAGGCTATATTCATAGTGGCCTTGGTCCTATTACCCCAAAATGAAGGTGGGAAGGGATCCCACAATGGCCAAATTCGAAGGGAGACAACTAGTACATATTATCCTGACGAAAGGTGGTCTTCGCCTGCAAAGCTTCTGGTCGTGACGTCGTGGTGGGCTCGGCGATTACCTCTGTCCTATCGTCCTGGTGGTCTTGGTCTTGTTGCATGGAAATGGAAACCTTTGGTTGATGCCTCGGGACTCTGCGCCTGTGCTTGCCTCATTAGCACCAAAGAGGAAACCTGTTGTACTGCACCCGCTGGCGCCCGCCTGGCCTCAGTCGTCATGGTTTGCATCATCCGAACCTCGCGAGGTGAAGGCTTGCATAGGAATCTCCGCTCCTCAGGAGCCAGCCTAAAGAGGCCACTCCTTCTGGAGGTCTAAGCGTTGTCCCCCCCCTCCCCCGCGAGGGTCTTGTGTTGTTGATGCTGATGATGGGTCGTACCAGGCTGTCGATGGAGCCACACCGCGAGCCGCGGGTAGGCAAGTCTGGTACCCCCGTTCCCTGAACATCGACAGTAGCCCCCAGGCCCAAGGCGCGCTTGGACTTGGCTTCAAGGTGAAGCCAAAGGGCAAGGGTGGAGTGTCACGGGCCCTAGCCGCCTGTGGCCTTAGTCGACGCGTGGCACTTGAAGGGACGTGGGCGTTTCCGCTTCCCCACACAGCCTCAGCAACCGTTCGACTTGACCAGAGCCTGCGACATGTAGAGAGATCAACATTACAGGGGATCATGGAGGCTGGCGGTTGGCCTCCCTTTGGCTATAAATGAGGGAAGGGGCAGAGCCCCCTGCTCATCTCCATGTTCTTGCTGCCCACTTCTTCTTCTCCTCCTTTGTCTCGCCGTCTTGCCGTAGCACCCATGGTGCCGGCAAGAAGGTTTTCCGTCACCGAAAAGGGGAGGGCCACCAAGGAGGGGCCTAGTTCACTATCGCCCAAGAGGGGCCGCGGTCGCCCCACAAGTATGCCATGACCCCAGCGGATGCCCCTCGGGGGCACAGGCACACCTCTTCGAGGGCAGGCATTGCCTCTGGCAGCCACGGCGACGCTTCCTCCTGCGGCAGGAGACGCCGAGGACGTGGCAGCTCCTGGGATGGGGTGAGGCGCGTCGTGGTCGCCCGGCCTCCTCGGTCGCACTCTCACTCGGCGGACGCGTTCTCGGAGTTTGTCATATGGTCGGAGAGGCCCGCTGGCTCCTGGCTCCCACTCTCACGCTTCATCACGGGTGCGCTGTCGACCGTGGGGCTTGATGGCCTTTGGTTGCAGGCTGACGGTTGCTGAAGTAGAGCTTCATGGGCGGGGGTCGAGGTCACTGCCACGGGCAACGTGTCCTTGACCCGCGGCTGGCAGGCGTTTGCCCGCGCGCGGGGCCTGAGCGGGAGGTCCACCCTCCACTTCAAGTATGACGGCCTTGCGACCCTCTACGTCAGGGTGTTCGGGGAAGACGGTCGTCGCGCGGGGTGCTGCCCAGAGGATGCCAGCGGCGACGATGAGCTTGCCCTTGGCCACGGTCGCGACGACGACGAGGCTGAGCTTGCCCTTGGCAACGGCCGCACCACCTCCAGCAGCGGCGGCTCCTCCTCCAGAGCACAAGCGACAGCAGCTACGATGAACCACCATGCCGTCGGGCTCGGATCGGGGAAGGCGACGAGCCATCTCGCCACCGCGCCCTAGTGAAGCAGGAGGGAGGCTCGGACTAAGCTTGAGCGCTGCTAGAGTCTGGCCTCGGGAGCTCTTGCGGTCGTGCGGCCTGCCTGTGTTTTTTTCTTCTCCTACATTTGAAAAAGGTATAGGGCCCCGCTAGGGTGTGTAATGAACCACGGCGCTTGTGCCACTATGCTATGCTTGTTATTTTCATATCATGCCATGATACTAGTGTTTCTACTAGGTGCGATTAGGGTAATTAGCTTGATGTGCTTGCGGTCGACTCTTGTGTCGTGGAGGTGTGCCTTTCCTAAGGTATCAGTGAGGACCCGAGGGTCGTTGGTCCTTAAGAGACGCAGTATGTCTGCAAGGTTAGAAAGCCTCATGAGGTGCCCTGACCTTCCTCAAACAAGCTCCTGAGCGTGGGCTAGCTGTGAATGGTACGCCCCGTCGCGATGCTCGAAGGCACGGACTCAAGAGGGTTTGTATGCCGACGAGCTCGTTCGAGAACGTCTCGCAAGGTGTGGTTCCCGGCAAGCCCAGGCTTACACACCTACCTAGCACCCATGCGCAGGACGCATGAGGAAGAGCGACGGGCAACTGTTGTGGCACCCCGGCTCAGAGAAACCGAAACGCACCATATTCCAGCCCAAAGATCAAGGTGAAGTCTTCTGGAATATAGTACTGCTTAGCATAGAACAAACCAACTCTCTATTACAACACGAACATGAATACAAGGTCTCCGATATTACAATGAATAATGCTGACAGGGCGACATTATGCCAACCATAGTTGCTCTATGCAAGCAGCATAACAACTCAAGGCAGCGGAACCTCTACCGGCAGCAACAACGAACAATGATGATGGACTCTAATCTGCAGGGACTCTGGTTGGAACATTTATCCTAGCTCGCGAACACAGGAACCACACCAAACAAGCAAGCAAACCAGGCACGACCTGCAAACTGGCATGACACGCTAGGTCAGTACATTGAATGTACTTGCAAGCTCACAATTAATGATACATCTAAGGGAGACCTGGATTCGAGGGTCCTCGGGTGTCCGACCTATTTGAGCATGGGCTGGGCTGACGGGCTGTGAAGATATAACGGAAGATTATTCCCCGTGTTTGGATAGGACTCCTGGATGCGTGGAGGGCAAGATTGGAATCTAGATGTATTATTTACTTCCATTGTAAACCGCCTCTGTACCCCTCTGGTGTATATATAAACCAGAGGGTTTAGTCCATAGGGACCATCAGAATTCATATAGGCTAGACATCTAGGGTTTAGCCATTACAATCTCGAGGTAGATCAACTCTTGTAACCCCTATACTCATCAAATACAATCAAGAAGGACGTAGGGTTTTACCTCCATTAATAGGGCCCGAACCTGGGTAAACATCATGTTCCCTGTGTCCCTTGTTACCTTCGATCCAAAGACACACAGTTCTGGACCCCCTACCTGAGATCAGCCGGTTTTGACACCGACATTGGTGCTTTCATTGAGAGTTCCTTTGTGTCAACGATGGAAGGATCGATGGCTCGCCTTGTCATCAATGACAACATCACCTCTGGAAGGGCCCTAGTTCCAGGAAAGATCCTCCAGCTCGGCGGTTTTACCATGGGTGCCCGCTCGGCCGTTAAGCGAAAGGCAGCCCCCACAATCGCCACACATCGTCTCCGCATCAACCTCGAACACGACGAAAAGATGGATCCGGTAGATGTCTCGTCCTTGAATGAGCTGCTAGATCGCCTCGCCACCTTGGGGGTCGCAATAGACTATGATCGGATTGGGATTAAACCCGATCATAGGGAAATCAAGTCCCCGTTGATCGCCCATCTGGTAGTGCTCATTGAGGAACAAGCCAAGAATTCTTCTCCCCATAAATTAATCATGAGCTATGTTCGGATTTACGAGCCCTGCGAGCCGTACACCCATCCTTGAGAAAAGATCTCATGTCCTCCGAACAAAGGATCGGGCATTAAGTCCGGAAGTCTTCAGGACCCTACTGATCCTAGACTGGTGACCTCGGAGATTCTTCAAACTCCGGATCCAATACTGGGTTAGGGTTCAGATTTCAACCCGCCCACCCACCACAAGCAATATTCCCCCAGCAATTCAGGTCCTCCAGATGTATGTGACCTAATGTATGTACGGCAGCAACCTCAGGAAACGGTTCATCACTTCTGGGCCAGGTTCGTCCTTGTTAAAAACAAGATTAAAGATTGTTGCGATGACGACGATGTTTCAATTTTTGCCGCAACTGTACGGACAAGGAAATCCTTAATGCCCTCAACCGCCGCCGCATACTGCACTTTGCAGATTTGGCACACATAGTACAGATGTAGTGCGCAATGGAAAGCGCCTAGAAAGCCCAAACAGCCCAGTGGGAACCTCCTGCCTTTAAGCAGGCCACCGGACGGGCAAAAAGGATGCACCCTTACGGGGCACCCAATAATCAGCCTATTGACAAGAAACTCAAGCCCTTCATGGGACATAGAACAGTCCTCGACGAACTACAAGACAAGCCCTGTCAGATACACACGATGCCGAGTACCGAACGAACGCATAGCCTTCAAGCATGTTGGGTACTTCGGCTGGTGGCTAAGAGCGGTGAGGCCATCCTCACCAACACCACCCGAGAGAAGCACTCTTCGGAGGATGACTATCTCAATGTCTTTACAGTCTTCAGGACTTTTTCTTCAAATAATCAGCGCAAAATGGCACTCCGCGACCACACCGAAGTTAACCAAGTACCCGCAATAAATCCTTGGAACGATACGGCAAATAACTTTTACCGCCGACGACGAACCAAGGGCCTGATCAGTCCGAGAACCAGCCGCCTTGGTCTTAAACGCAATTGTGGATGGCTTTTGACGCACCAAAGTGCTCATGGATGGCGGCAGCGGACTGAGCCTCATCTACGAAGACACGCTCAACAAAATGCAAATGGACAAGAATCGCATCGAGCAAAGCAGTTGCTCTTCCACGTGGCACCTTTCAATAGCGGACGCCCTATTGGGGCGATACGCCTTCACATGCTTTCAAGCCATGCCCCATTACGGGTACATGAAGCTCAAAATGCCAAGGCCCAATGGAGTTATCACGAACAATAGTAACCCAGATATAGCACTCTGCGCCGTAAACAAAACTGCATCCTTGGCCCTTGAGGCATTATCCGAGGCCCTTGCGGTCGAGGAGATAACCACTCTGCGTTCCAAAGTGGACAAAGATGATGTAATCCTCAACAAGAGGCCCAGGTGAACTTCTGCTAAGCTAGCAGACGAAATAGTCAAATTTCAAGTGACACCAAACGAATCCTAACGAGACAGCCTCCATTAGAGCACAGCTGGATCCGATGATCGGCGTCGCCTTACGAGCATTCCTGCGTGAAAATTGGGACATCTTTGCCTGGCATCCTTCAGATATGCCAGGAATCCCGCACAGACTAGCCGAGCATAGCCCCAACATGATAAAGGGGTTCAAACTAGTCAAACAAACATTGTGGCAATTTTCGAAACCCAAATGGCAATATATGGGGGAGGAGCTAGCCAAACTACGTGAAGCCGGGTTCATCAGAGAGATCAAACACCCAGATTGGCTAGCGAACCTAGTCATGGTGCCAAAGAAGGATAAATCCTGGCGCCTTTGTGTCGATTTCAAGGACCTCAATAAGGCTTGCCCTAATGACCCCTTCCTGCTGCCCCGCATTGACAAAATCATTGACGCAACCGCAAGACACGACTCACTATCTTTCCTTAACGCATACTTCGGATACCATCAAATTAAGATGAAGGAGTTTGGCCAGGCCGCAACGGCATTCATTACCCCATATAGGCCTTTCTGCTTCAACACTATGCCTTTTGGACTCAATAACGCTGGCGCCACTTACCAACGCATGATTCAAACATGTCTGGAAAAGCAAATTGGCAAGACAGTGGAGGCATACATAGATGATGTAGTCATCAAGGCTAAACATGTCGAATCATCAGTGGAGGATCTACGCCTCACATTCGACAACCTCCGAACATATGAAATACGGCTCTATCCAGAAAAATGTGTCTTTGATGTTCTAGCGGGAAAACTACTCGGGTTCACTGTTTCCAATAGAGGAATCGAACCCTGTTAATATCCGAGGCCTGCCACAATTAGCAACGCCAACGAACCTAAAGTAGGTCCAAAAACTAGCTGGGTGTGTGGCAGCCCTGAGCCGCTTTATCTCTAGATTGGGAGAAAAGGCGCTGCCACTTTATCGATTGCTCCGACGCACCGACCACTTTGAATGGACGGATGCAGGTACAGCCGGATTGGAATAAATAAAAACTTTGTTACCAAGCAACCCAATCCTTGCCGCACCTATAGTTGGCGAACCTATGTTTCTCTACATATCTGTGATTCACCAGGTGGTGAGCACTATATTATTCATCCAAGGAGAGGAAAAGGGACACAAATTCCACTCCAGAAATAGTTGTACTATGTATCCGGTGGTCTTTACACCATCCAAATCTCGATACCCACACTATCAAAAGATAGCGTATGCGGTCTTCATGGCATTCCGGAAAACTGCAGCACTACTTTCAATAGTGTTCGATCACGGTGGCATCCAAAGTACCACTCAATGATATCATAAATAATCAGGACACCACCGGCCGCATAGCCAAATGGGCCATTGAGCTCTTACCATTTGAAATAACATACAAGCCACACCGAGCTATTAAATCTCAGGTGTTGGCCGACTTTGTCGCCGAATGCTCGGAAGCCAAACTCCCTAAAGAGTACAATACATACTCCAACTGGGTAATGTACTTCGACAGCTCTAAAATGTTAGCAGGATTGGGGGCTGGCATCATCTTAACATCCTCTACAGGGGACGCAGTCCTCTACGTATTACAAATCATGTATACAGACTCCAGCAACGCCACCGAATACGAGGCACTACGGCATGGTCTCTGAATGGTTGTTTCTATGGGCATACAATGCCTAGAGGTGCATGGGGATTCGAACCTTGCAATATCCCAAATAAATGGATAAGTCAATGCAAAATATCCAAAGATGGCGGCATACCAAAACGCCATACTCAAAATATTAGCACGGTTTAGGGGCTCGAGTTCCATCACGTTGCTCGAGACAGTAATCAGGCAGCGGACATCCTTGATTGAATGGGTGCTAAACGCGACCCTGTCCCGCCTAACACTTTTGTGGAAAGGCTCTTCAAGCCATCCGTGGTATGGCAGGATGAGAGCGGAAATACTAGTCCGGAGTCGATCATACCCCCAGATGCCGAACACAATTCTGATGTCATCGGGGGCTCGGCCACCGAAATGACACCTTCCGCCCATGTAATCATGGATGTCATTGCTCCATGGATCAAACCTTTCCTAGCCTACCTTAATAGGCAGGAGCTCCCTGATGACCAGAATGAGGCCCGTCACATAGTTCGACGCTCTAAAGCCTACAAAGTTCACGAAGGAGAACTCTACAAGAAAGGTACTGTATAGTTTGACGCTCTAAATCGGTTTGCTTGATCGCTTCAAGTCTCGGGCGCTACTGGCATATAACTATGAAAATTGCATAAACTTTTACCTGTATATCCTTTGAGAACAACTGAGTGACTCTGGAAAGTCCATCTCGAGCAGTTCGGATATATGCATCCACGGAGCTGAGTGTGGTAAAATCTTGCTCGAAAAAGGCCGGAGCGCGCATGCCCTCTTTCAATCGACGGTGATTCATCATGCTCTCCACTTTGGAATTCATGACAGATACGTCGTACAAATCTTCTTGAGGCGGCGGAATTGGCATTGCACCGGCTCTTGTCCTGGTTGGCGAGTCCGGCACCGGATTGGCAGGCATTTGGCTGACATGGCGTTTTCCCACCATCTGCCGCAAATTTTTCCTAATATCAAGGATTAAAGGAGACTTTAAAGAATCTAGACTCGTGCCTAGGCATGTATTAAGCAGACATACCACTTGGAAGACTGTGAGGTATCTACAATTCTCCTGGTCCTCTTTCGTTTTGAACGACTACCCTGCGTAGGGGCCACCCTTGAGGAGGTATGGTTCACCGAGCGCTGATCCTATTAAAGTCCGGATCAGTATATGTATAAAGGTGCAAGTAGGGAATTCCTTCTAAGAGCCCTCCGAATACTTACGATGGAGAAGGGATAGGGGCGGTGGTAGTCGGTTGTGATAGCCACTTCTGAGCCATCAAGGATCGCCTGATAAAATAGCCCATCATCAAACTCTATGTATATATCCGGATCCTCACGAAAGCCAGGGTCTTCATTGCGATTATGGTCCTCTGGCTGTGGGGTAGGACAATGAACGTCCATGATCATCTTCCTCCATGACTGTTTTAACAAAGAATAAATTGGATTAGCATGTCGTGACAGCAATAAGACAAACACAGATAATTGAAGTCTTACCCATTCAATGGGGTTGTACATGGAATAGCCTTCCCGACAGTTTAAGCGGAGGAAATCTTCTTTTCCACCCTTATACAGATCGGCCGAGATTGTGGCTAGTTCGGAAGGGGTATCCGGACCATTCCGTTTGTAACGGGATGCATCATCTTCTCCGTTGTAACACCATAAGGGAGTTACTCTGGATTGGAGAGGCTAGACGTACCTCTTTATTGCAATAGTTATAACCTCGACTATTGAGAGCCAGTATGGGCTAGTAACTTGACCATGCTAACCAACCTTTTTATTTCCGCACTGTCTTTGTCCTTGGGACATCGGGGACGTCAGTTGAAGTGCTTCTTTAAAGGAGCGCTGGAAAATTCAGGAAGGCCATGCCGAGCTGGGTCCGGCAGTGGGACGTCATCCATGTAGAACCACTCCGAAGACCATCGTGGGTATACCTCTTTGGGAGTTCCTATGAGGTATTCGGATCTGGCTATACGCCATACTTCGGCACCACCCACTTGAAATATGGAGCCTCCTTGATGGAGGGGAACAAGAATAAAGAACTTCCTCCATAGTTCAAAATGGGCCTCGATGCCTAAGAACAGTTCGTAGAGGGCAACGAAACCTGAGATGTGCAGAATCGAACCTGGGGTAAGGTTGTGTAGTTGAATGCCGTACAATTCCAATAGGCCCCTAAGGAAGGGATGGATTGGAAATCCTAGGCCCCGCAACAGGAATGGGACGAAGCACACCCTCTCCTCGTTATTGGGGTTGGGGAAATTTTTAGCCATCACATCGTTGCCGATTGCAGCCAATCCCGCTTGAACAGAGACTAGATCTGTGAGGGGAACATTGCCCTACGTCTGTAGTTGACTCAGCTGAAGATGAGGCACTGAGCAACTCTGCCAATCACCCACTTGAGGGCCATGGGTGTGCGAAGAGGAGCCTGGATCATTGGCCATGTTGGAAGGCTTTGTTTGTAGCTAATCTTGACAGTTTTTCTTTTGCGCGATGTGAGATGGCATTTGGGGAGCTAAATCTCTTTATATAGATGTCGTTTGAGCATGGTGAGGGTCTTATTTGCAAAAAATCATGGATCGTTCGTATTCACCCGGCGCATGGAAATCGAAGCGACAATGGGAAGGAATCATAAAGACAGAACATAGAGGTTAGAGCCAGACTATCATTGGTTCGAAGTATAATGAAGAACCCGCCTTGCAAAGCCGAAGACCTAAGCCGGATACTACTTCGTCATTGAAGGAAAGTTCGGGGGCTACTGAGGGAGACCTAGATTCGGGGGTCCTTAGGTGTCCGGCCTATTTGAGCATGGGCCGGGCTGATGGGCTGTGAAGATAGAACAGAAGATTATTCCCCATGTTCGGATAGGACTCCTGGATGCGTGGAGAGCAAGATTGGAGTCTTGATGTATTATTTCCTTCCCTTGTAAACCGCCTCTGTACCCCTCTAGTGTATATAAAAACTAGAGGGTTTAGTCCATAGGGATCATCAGAATTCATATAGGCTAGACATCTAGGGTTTGGCCATTACGATCTCGAGGTGCATCAACTCTTGCAACCCCTATACTCATCAAATACAATCAATTATGATGTAGGGTATCACCTCCATTAAGAGGGCCCGAACCTGGGTAATCATCGTGTTCCATGTGTCCCTTGTTACCTTGGATCCTCAATCGCACAGTTCCGGACCCCCTACCTGAGATCAGCCGGTTTTGACACCAACAACAGCTAGAACAACTTTAGCATGACATGGGCATATGAACATGATGATACTACATGCAACAAGTTGACATGACCATGCCCAACTTATTCTTGCTCGGCGGTTACCTCGTAACCATCTCATGCATCAACTTACCTACCTCGGCATCCATGATACCACCGTGATCATCTCGCGATCACATAAAGAGCAACCAACTTCTCTATCAATGATACTTTCGTGATCCTCCCTCGATCACAACTAATCTCTTTCTCAGAATTGAACTGGGGTTATTATTAAGCAAGTTTTTATTATTGTTGTCTTATAGTTTGACTGACTACGAACTGGGCCCATATCCGCAGGCGCGGCTATCGATAGATTTAACACACACTCTACAGAGGTTAGCACATTGTACCCACACCACGAAACCCATGGACTCGCACTCCCATACGGTTGGGCCAATGACATCCCGACAAAACCGACCTACAGCCATGACACTCTCCCGGCCACTCTAGCCAACTCCCTTCTTGGGCTAAGTCATGGGTGGCCCCGATGTCTACCAAAGACATCCAACGGCCACTGTCGTGGCAAAACTGAAATGGTCCCAAACGAGGACAAAGTGCGCAAACAAATTGGGCACACAAGGTTTATGTCCGCCTACCTAATAAGGGTAGCGTGCGCCCATAACCTTCCCTCATTGGAGCCACCGGCGAGAGGTATGACAATAGACCGCATTAAGGCCTTCCCATAAAAGGCAAATGTGGTTGCACTAGTCAGCTCGATCTGGTGGCGCCATGACTCAGCCAACAGTTGTTCAAGTTTGATTATCGTCCGGTTAAACATGAATGCAAAAGGCTGAGCCATCATAAAATAACATGCTGCAACTATAATGCATAAACATGATATCAACATTAGCATGGAGGTGCAACATAATCATCGAGCATAACCACAATGAAGCATTAAACCAAATGAGCATGGCATACTGCCGAGCATAAGCATAACATTACCCATGAGCATAGCATGACTACTAGCACCATAAATGAATACCATGCAAGAACATAGCAAGAATAATACCAAGTATGCATGTAACCAACTGGATGCATATCAACAGTACTGATAGAAGACGATAACCATGCATCAGACTGAGCATCACTTCTACCAGCATGTACTACTACTATCAAGCATGACATGTGAACAAGATACTAGCATGTAGTACAAGATAACAAGATGCATCAGAACATAGCATGAGGGTGGATATGAATCCACGAGCATAACCGAAACAACAACAAAAGAAGCAAACAAGTAGGCATATAACATGCAAACTTTTATTAAATATTCAAGTAGAAACCATGGCTATTGCATCGCTATCACGCAAGGTTCTTGTGGCTTGCCTGGGGGTGACGGAGACTCTGGGAAGAAGTGCGGTGAAGCCGCGGAACGAAACGCCTGACGTATTCTCTCTCGGAGCGGGCTAATAAGGGCAATGGCATCATAGTCATTTTCACAGTGTTAACTCCTAGTGCAAATTACACCAACATAAAGAGCTCAACGAGACGAAGAAGTGAGCATTGGTTTCACCTTAATCGGAGTTACGATTGCAGAGTTATGAGGTGTAGAAGATCAGGGACTAATCTATGAAAAGATCCTCACAAACAGGTCCCTGGCGGCTGAAAATAGAAAATGCATTTCAGGTAATATGCTTTCAAAATCAAAAAATGTATTCCCGCCTATAGCAGTACCAAAGTAGACTTTCGTCAAAGGGAAACGTACTTAGCTAAATACGTTTCCTCTTAAAACGGCATGGGCCCAGGCTGTGGTCAATGACCAGAGGCCGACAGGTGGGTCCCGCAACGCTCTCTCTCCTCCCACTGGTCTTCTTCTAGCTCGTGAAGGGAGGGACAGAGGAGGTTGGGCAGGGGCACTATCGGTGCTAGTGTCGGTGTCAAAACTGGCAAGTCTCGGGTAGGGGGTCACGAACTGTGCGTCTAAGGATCGAGGGTAACAGGAGGCAGGGGACGCACTGTTTACCCAGGTTTGGACCCTCTTAATGGAGGTAATACCCTAC
Source organism: Triticum aestivum (assembly GCF_018294505.1). Taxonomy (NCBI): domain Eukaryota; kingdom Viridiplantae; phylum Streptophyta; class Magnoliopsida; order Poales; family Poaceae; genus Triticum; species Triticum aestivum. The sequence goes on from NC_057794.1 coordinate 184,991,555, forward strand.
TTCCTGCTTGATTGACATTGATGAGTATAGGGGTTACAAGAGTTGATCTACCTCGAGATCGTAATGGCTAAACTCTAGTTGTCTAGCCTGTATGATGATGATCCATTCTACAGACTAAACCCTCCGGTTTATATAGATACCGGAGGGGGCTAGGGTTTTTACACAGTCGGTTTACAGGGAAAGGAAGCTTCAGATCTGCACGCCAAGCTTTCCCTCCACGCAAAGGAGAGTCCCATCCGGACACGAGGGAAGGCCTTCCATCTTGTTTCTTCACGGCCCACCTACACGGCCCACGTCACATAGCCCGGACACCCGAAGACCCCATAATCCAGGACTCCCTCAGTAGCCCCTGACTGGTCTTCAATGACGATGCGTCCGGCGCGCAGATTGTCTTCGGCATTGCAAGGCGGGTTCCTCCTCCTAACACTTCAAAGTAGTTGACCACCAGCACTATATCTGGCTCTGTACAATAGTCATAATCCTTAAACATAAAGGTAAAATACAGATAAGTTCTGCCTTCTGATGAGTTTACGGACGAGACGTTACGTCCGGTCATTCTATTATTTGGAACCATTTTTTGGCCTCCTGTTTCGCGCTTGGAGATGCAGCCTCCAGTGACACGTATTGTCGAAGGAGAGATCGTGCCCCCTTATTACGGGATTCTCATCAATACGAGTTTTGGTAACCTAACCGTGCGGTTCGCATGACCCCTTAGGAACAGGTGAGTTTTAAGGTCGAGGGAGGGGACACTTGATATTCGCAGTCCATATAAGTGGATAGAACCCATCTGTTCCACCCCACACCTCATTTTCTCTGACTCTCCATCCCCAAGCTCCAGCGCCCAAACTCCAAGCTTTTCTCTCCTTGACAACTCCTCCGACCATGGCTGGCTCTCAAGGAAAGTGGGTGCCCTCCTCCGTCCCGGAGGAGAACATCAAGGAGCTGCGGGAAGCGCGGTATTTGACCACGGAAATCAAGCACAAGCTTCCTGATCCGGCACAGGTCGTCCCCACTCCGGAGCCCGGTAAGAGGGTGGTGTTTATCCCCCACTTTCTCCGTGGACTCGGATTTCCCCTTCACCCCTTTGTAAGGGGTCTCATGTTCTACCATGGGCTGCATTTTGACGATATGGCTCCAAATTCGGTCCTTCACATCTCAGTGTTTATCGTCGTGTGTCAAGCCTTCCTCTCTGTCCCTCCACACTTCGGCTTATGGCTCAAGATTTTTAATGTGAAACCGAAGGTGGTCAATGGGCCACACGCGGACTGTGGTGGCGCCATGGTGAGCAAGCTCCCCAAAGTCAATTGGCCAAAGGGAATCTTTGTGGACACCTTCAAAATATGGCAACAAGAATGGTTCTATATTACAGAACCCTGCGGCTCCAAGTGGGCAGCAGCACCAGCCTTTAGATTCGAAGCCCGCTGAGGCTTAGATCAAGGACCGACAAGGGTCTGGACTGGGGGTCGGTCCCTGAGGTGTTGCTGCTGCAGAAATGCGTCAAGAGCATGATAGCGAAGGACATTACCCTTGCTGACATAGTCCAAGTGATGCTAGTCCGCCGAGCACTTCCCTGCCAGAGGCGGCCCCTCAAGATGTGGGAGTTCAATTCGGAAGTGCCACGGACCCTACAACGATTCTACGACACAACGCATAAGGGGATCAGGAAGCTGCTTTTTAAGAAGCAAAAATCATGGCCAAGGTCCTAAGACCACACCGGCCTCGACTGCAACCATCCGGCCTTCAAGGTAAAATCTTAAAACTCCGAACACCAATAGGCTTCATTAACCCAAGGGCGAGGTTCTAAGTAATCCATCCACGAACAGGTCTGGATTAAGAAGGTGGAGCTGATTCGGTGTTCGGCTCCGATCCCCGAAGAACCATCCATTCCCCTTCTAATGAGGATGCTGGTCCTGGCGCCATACCAAGAGTCGGCAAAGAAGGAAAAGAAGAAGCAGAAAAGAGAGGAGGGCATTTCGGACGCAGTGTTCTAAGATGCTGATGCCCGGTCCTCTCACGAGGGCGATGACGATGATGAGGAGGAGGAAGAAGAAGATCCTCCCCACAAGGGAAAAAGAGGGCGGCCTCCAAATACCTAGAAGCCGAAGAGTCCAAGAAGGACAAAATTACCGTCCTCGATGACTCGGAGTCAGATGCCGAGGTTGTCCCGAAGCACCGGTGCCGGACAAAGCCCAAAGCCGACTCGTAAGTGGTCCGGGATTTTTCGCACTTATTCAATCAATGAACTGTGATAGTAACTCTAAGTTCTATCTTTTAGTCTGGCCCGTGATCTTCCCCCTATCTTCGTCCTCGGGGGATCTGCCACCAGAGATGATGGAGAGCGGGTCGCCTCCATTAGCCTCCCCGTCGCCTAGGGCGGATGACGCCGAGGTGTCATCTCATAGGCCCTCCCCAAGCTTTGAAGAGATGTGGGGGTGTGATTTAACGGCGCCAGAGGGTAATACTTCGGCTGCCGGAGGGCCAGGGGGACGGTCCTCATGAAGACCAACGATGAGGGCCTCGGTCAATCCGTCCCCCAGCCGCAGACTACTCCGGAGACCCACACGGCCCTCGGGTCTGGTGAACGAGCTCCTGCAGGAGAAGAGGGAGCGGGGACCTCTACTAATCCGGAGGCACCGAATACAATGGCGGTTGCACTTCAAAGTGTGTTTGTCCTAGACGAGCACCGCATCCTGATGGGCATGGTGTCTGAGAAGATTTAGTCCGCCAAGAGCGGTCTGAATGAAGCCCAGCCTGCTAGCAGTCTTCGAGGTACGCAATGTAATTTTTTGATCATTTTTGTGAACTACATGCCTGTACACCGATAGTAGCACCTGAGACTATGTTCGATTTTTGAAAGAAAAGCGAGCAGAGGATCAATAACCAATTATCAGGTGGTAACACACTATTTTATTTGGATTAAAACAGGCTTCGCTGTTAGCGGTGACTGCCCAATCTGCAGAAGTTTCCATACTCAAGAGGAAACTAGAGCGAGCCAATGAGGACCTAGTCCTTGTTAACACGCGGCTTGACCAGGCGCAAGGTAGAAGATACATCTTACTGTATGCCTTTTTATGTCCATGTCTTTTGAGGAAATTCAAGAGATGTAATGTGCGTGTTTGTACAGATGGTGTCTCTGCAGTGGAAACCCTTAGGGGAGAGCTTGCTCAAGCCAAGAAGCAAGCAAGGGTAAGCAAGGAAGCCGCCGATAAGGCGGCTGCTGACTTGATGGCCGAATAGGCCGCTCGGCGCCATTTTGAGGAACGGGTGACCAAGATGGATCAAAAACTCAAGGACACCGCCGCCAAGTGTGAGTCCTTGGAAACAGAAAATAAGGCGAAGGGGACCGAACTCGCCAAGGCCCTTCAAGACGCTTCAGAGGCACGGTCCGAATCCCGCGCAGCGCGCGAGGAAATCCGTCAAGCCGGTTAGATCACGGCTGGTAAGCCTTTTCTTTTACATGGTAAATTTGGGTACCGGAAGTATGCCTTGCTTAATCGACTGTGGAGTTCTCCAGACGCATATGCGGATCTGCCGACGAGTGCTGCGGCCGCCGCCTAATTCTTCCACGCCCGGGAGGGGTACGAGTCGGAGACGCTCTTCTGGTTGCAGTTTGTGGACTAGGAGCGTCCCCTACTACTAAATGACCAGATGGGGCAATGGGTGGAGCTGCATAAGATTTCCAGCGCGACCATAAAGGACGTCATAGTCCTGTTGTGGCCGGCAGAAGACATTTCGGGCAGCTACTTCGGCCTCATGCGGCATCTCGTCGATGCACTGCCCCCGATTGACACTGTGAAGAGGTGGTCCTATACAGAAGGAGCGTGTATGGCTTTCACCCGTGTCAAGATGCACTAGGTGAAAATGAATGCCAAAAAGGTGGCAGTCGAGGGTCCTCCCTAAAGCAAGGCCCACCGCACACCAGAGCGCTATTTTGAGGACGCACTAAAAGGTGTTCGCCTTATAGAGGGCCAATGCTCCAAGGACATAGTGTTCGAATAAAAGGGTCCAAACTGTCCGGGGATTTGTATTATGAACTAAGTGTTTTGTAATATATTCATTCCTTGATGAAAAGTTTTTATCCTCCTATGCGGTCGTTTATTATATCTGAGAGTTCCTATTCATCCGCTTCAGCCCCCATGTAGATGCTACTGGGGTGTTCGGAATTGCACATAACTACACTTAACCCAACGTCTTGGTCCTTGAAGGAGGCGTCAGTGCGGCGAACCAGGCAATCAGACTATTCGGTTTTATTGCTCTCACTTAGCTATAGGAGTTTGACAATGGGTCTATTAGGTAGCCGTGGTATGTACGCGGCTACCCTGATGCAGATGCGTTACATATGTGACCAGGAAATGGTCCTTCGTGTAACACGAAAAAAACGTTAAGGATTGTAATGAATCGCCGAGTAGCTAACCAGCTCTCGCCGCTTCATGACTGTTAGTTTTCGGCTTTCTTTACTGAGGTGCTTAACCGGACGAACCAGAAACAAAATCGAAGTAGTTCTCCCTTTACTACCCTAGATGACCAGATGGAACGTAAGGTAGTAAGTACAGGAGCCGGGCAACCCAACTATTGACCAAAGACATTATTCGGAGCCGATGCATATAATGCCGAGCTCGGGACGCCGAATTGTGCTGTAAAGTTGTTCGGACTTTTGTTTGGCAACACATATGTTGCCTTATAGAACCCCTGGCAATTTTATGCCGAGGTGTGTACATGAGACCACTTAACAGGCGCAAAAATGTCTATAAGTAAAAACGATACCGAATAAGAATTTTGGTTCACTGAAATATGATTGATACATCAAAACGTAATCTTACAGAAGGTACAAAAATCACCAAGGTCATTTTACATGTTGGGGTCTAGGGCTAAGGGAAAAGCTCTATATAGGTTCTTGAGCGAAGTTGTGGTCTGCAAAATGCTTTGCACCTTCCTGCCACATGTTTGCGCCGCTTTCACCCAAATAAGAAGGATTCCTTTAAAGGAATGGTCTTCGGCCATGTATACGGAACCGTGCTCGGAAAGAGTCCTCATGGTTTCGAAGAATGAGTTGATTTTGATTCACCTGTGGTAAAAAAAGAAAATATGATTAAATAAAGGGGAAGGTCGTATAAGGACGAACTGTGTTATAGGCCCGTCCGTATATTGCCTCCTCCGATGCCCAAGGTATTTTGAGTGCATAATTGTGCATGCGCGGTACGAATTTCGCTGATGTACGTGGCGGTGGACGGAGGCTAGGCTGCTAATCCAGCTCTGAAGTTGCCAGACTGCCAGCATGCAGAACTGACCGGTCTTGCATGGTGAAGTCCGGTGGCCTAATAGGCAAGGAGGTGTGCGGCTTGATAGGGCCGCTTTCTTCTTCGGCCGCAATGGCCGCTGTATGCTCCTCAGTATGAAGGGAGCGCTCCATGTTTCCATTGAATGTAATGATGCCACGTGGATCGGACATCTTGAGCCTCAAATAGGCATAATGCGGGAACGCATTGAAGCGGGCAAAATCGGTTCGTTCGAGCAGTGCGTGATAGCCATTGCGGAAGGGGACGATGTCAAAGATCAAGTCTTCGCTTCGGAAGTTGTCCGGCAAGCCGACGACTACTTCCAGCATGATTGGGCTCGTACAACAGGCCTCTTCACCAGGTATTACTCCTTTGAAGGTATTTCTAGTGGGCTTGATTCTTGACGGATCAATGCCCATTTTGCGGACAGAGTCTTGACAATGTAGATTGAGACTGCTGCCACCATCCATGAGGACTCGCGTCAGGTGGAATCCGCCGATGATTCGATCAAGGAGCAGAGCTGCCGAACCTCCATGACGGATACTGGTTGGGTGGTCCTTTCGATCAAAGGTGATCACATAAGCCGACCATGGGTTAAATTTGTGGGCGACCGGCTCTATGGTGTAGACGTCCTGTAGTGCGCGTTTGCGCTCCCTCCTAGGGATATGCGTGACATATATCATATTCACTATTTTTACCTCGGGGGGAAATTGCTTCTGTCCCCCTGTGTTCGGTTGACGAGGCTCTTGGTCATCATCGTCGCTTGGCGATCCTTTTCCCTTGTGTTTGGCGTTTAGTTTTTCGGCCTGCTTAAAGACCCAACAATTTCTGTTGGTATGTTTGGTAGGTTTATCGGGGGTGCCATGAATCTGGCAAGGCTGATCCAGTATTCTGTCTAGACTGGATGAGCCATCTCTGTTTACCTTGAATGGCTTTTTCCGTTGACCGGGTTTGGGGCTGCTGAATCCGGCTTGACCATCATGTCTTGGGCTCCTCCGTTATTGCTTTCACGCTTGTGTTTGTTGTGTCATGGCTTGCCGTTACCGTCCCTGGCTTGGGAGGTTCCGGGGTCGCTGGTGCTGTTGCTTCTACGAGTGAGCCAGCTATCCTCTCCTGCGCAGAAGTGGGTCATGAGTGTGGTAAGGGCTGCCATGGACTTTTGCTTTTCTTAGCCAAGGTGTCAGGCACGCCACTCGTCTCGGACGTTATGCTTGAAGGCCGCAAGGGCTTCGGCGTCCGGACAATCCACAATCTGGTTCTTCTTGATTAAGAACCTGGTCTAGAGCTGTTGGGCCGATTCCTCGGGTTGCTGGATTATGTGACTAAGGTCGTCGGTGTCTGGGGGCCAAACATAGGTACCTTGGAAGTTATCTCTAATAGCGTCCTCCAAGTCTTCCCAGCTCCCAATAGAGTTTTCTGGTAGGATTTTCAGCCAGTGCCGAGCTGGCCCCTTAAGTTTTAGGGGAAGGTATTTGATGGCGTGTAGATCATCAACGTGAGCCATGTGAATGTGGAGAAGAAAATCTTCAATCCATACTGCGGGGTTTGTTGTGATGTCGTATGATTCAAGGTTCATGGGTTTAAACCCTTCTGGGAACTGGTGCTCCATTATCTCATCGATGAAGCACAGGGGGTGTGCGGCGCCTCTGTATCAGGCCATGTCACGATGCAGTTCGGATGATGTGCATATGCGGCTTTCGGCCCGGGCATGGTTATGCTTATCGCACCAGGCTTGATAGCCCTCCTCTCGCAGAGGAGCACGCCCCTGCAATCTATAGATTGACCTGGTCTGACCTGCTCTATTTTCTAGGTCCTGTCGTAGGTCGTATGTGTATCCTCGAGCTGTTGTTTCTCTACTTCTACAGTGAGGTGGTGCGGGCTGGTGTTCGGCTTGAGTTGTCATCCTATCCCTACCACGGGGTGGGCGGTCCGGTCCGCCAGCTGCGTTACGTGTGTGTGGTATGGGATCCAACGCCTCATCGTTGAATTGGGGTAGCAGCTTATGCTTCAGGTAGATCTTTGTTGGGTGTTCGAGGCCGTATTCTTCGGCTGCCAGGACATTAGTCCATCTGTCGTTGAGCAGATGTTGGTCAGCTTGAAGTTGTTACTGCTTATTTTTAGGCTTCTTGCCGTCACTACTAGCCGGTGCTTAAAGCGCTCTTGTTCTAGGGGTTCCTCGGGCCCGATAAAATCATCGTTGCCCAGGCTCACGTCGTCCTCAGAGAGTGGAAAATAGTTGCTATCCTCCGAGTCTTCGTTCCCTACTTGCTCGTCAGGGTCAACTTGCCCGTCCTCTTGACATCATGTTCGGATATTGGATTGATCGGGTCTTCTTGGTCTTCTACATTCGCCGGAGTATCATTGCCTCTCGTGCCGGTATTACTATCTTTCCTGCGACGCGATTTAGAGCGGCGCTGCTGACGTCGACGCTTCAGTGGTGTATCAGGAGTATCACCCTCGACTGGATCCTTCCCGTTGTCGTTGTCGCCTTCTTTAGGTGTGTCCACCATGTATACGTCGTATGAGGAACTGGCCGTCCAGCGTCCAGTGAACGGCGGGTTTTGGGCCTGCTCCTCTCCGGTATCGTCGTGCATACCGTCTATGTGTTTGGAGCCATAGTCAAGCATGTCGGTTAGATCCTCGACAGTGGCTATAAGGTGGGTGGTAGGTGGGAAGTAGAATTCCCTATTTCTAGCCCCTAGTCCAGGCTGGGCGCAATTCAGAAACGGTTCCTCTGTGATGGCGAGGGACCGCATTAAGTCCGAGGCCTTATTTAATGGCATGGTTTGGGTAGGGACAGAAGTTTCCGGCCCGAGCTTGCATGATGCAGGCTTCAAGGGTTCGTAGTTGGTGTTCGAAGAAGAGTCCGGCTTTGTGATGATAGCTGGAGACGCTATTCTCTCTGTTCTCCGGTGTTGAGCTTTAAGGCCACAGAGAGTCCGGCGGGCTCTAGACTCCCATCTTTGGACCCGATGACGCGCCCCGGATCTAAGGACAGAGCGGTGGTTAGGGCCGTGAACCCTTGGAAGATCAAGTCTCCTCGGATATCAGCGACATAGTTCAGATTTCCAAAACTGATCTGGTGACGAGGGGCATAGATGTTGATCTGCTCCAGGTGGCCAACCGAGTTGGCATGCAGTGTGAAGCCGCCGAATACGAAGATCTAGCCGGGGAGAAAGATCTTCTCGGCATCGTTGTTGTAGATGATCGATGGAGCCATCGAGCCTTTCGATGATGGCATAGAGGAACTCTCAATGAAAGCACCAATATCGGTGTCAAACCGGCAGATCTCAAGTAGGGGGTCCCGAACTGTGCGTCTAAGGATCCAGGGTAACAGGAGGAAGGGGACACAATGTTTACCCAGGTTCAGGCCCTCGTAATGGAGGTAATATGTAACAAACCTACCATGCGGCTATGCCTCTAAGTGGTGCCCCGACACGTGCAATGCGACTATATTTCCCACATGTCGGGGCATGACTTAGAGGCATGGCTGCATGGTGCGTGTTACATAATACCCTACTTCTTGCTTTATTGACTTTGATGAGTATAGGGGTTACAAGAGTTGATCTACTCCGTTCTATGGACTAAACCCTCCAGTTTATATAGACACCGGAGGGGGCTAGGGTTTGTACAGAGTCGGTTTATAGGGAAAGGAATCTTCAGATCCGCACGCCAAGCGTGCCCTCCATGCAAAGGAGAGTCCCATCCAGACATGAGGGAAGGCCTTCTATCTGGTATCTTCATGGCCCACCTGTCCGGCCGACGTTACATAGCCCGGACACGAGAGAAGGCCTTCTATCTTATATCTTCACAGCCCACCTGTCCGGCCCATGTCACATAGCGCGGACACCCAAGGACCCCATAATCCAGGACTCACTCAGCTAGCCCCGCCGGCTCTCGCCACTTCCGGACCGGGCGAGGGCACCGACAGGCTCGGGGAGGTAGGCCGCCTCTGTCCAGGTGAGGCGCGTGCTCCAGGGAGGACTGAGGCGGAGGCTGCCACAATGCTGACGGACAATGCTTTGGGCGATGATGGTTCTTGGGGCTACGACGCCTGGTAGCTGAGGGGAAGAGGTGGAGATGGGTCGCCGAACTCCGGGGATGCTGCTGGAGAAGGAATGGAGGGGAGAGGAGCTCGGCGTGGCTCGATTGGAACAGCGGCCGAGAGGAGGGGGCGACGGCCGAATGTGGAGCATGCGGCCATGGTGGACTCCGCCGAGGGGTGAGGGTGTGGGGAGGTTCGCCGGGACGTCGGGGAAGAAGTGGAGGCCTCAGGAGGAGGAGAGAGGGCTCATGGTGGCCGGAACCAT